>NW_027315790.1:4535067-4550067 GCF_026437365.1 Eucyclogobius newberryi
AGGAGCGCAGTCTTCTGAATCCGCTGTGGGGCGGCTTGTGTGGAGCAATAAACAGACTACAGGTTAACTTAATAAGAAGGCAACAATATCTCCATGGAAACAAGCCTGCAGACGCTGCACCAGGTTATACAGTGCACTATTAACTATTGGTTCTTGGGCTTCAACATTAACTTACCCACATCACTATAGCTCTTATTGAGAAGACTTATATGAATGGAGACATTGTATTATTAGCAATATGATGATAAATAACTATGTCTGTTTAACTGTACAGTTTCCTCTGTTAAACTTCTGGACTGCTGCAGGGTGTCAGTAATTGCCGCCTGTTGCATGAGCTCTCTAATGAGCTCTGAGGGAGACTAAAGATCAACCTGCACCCTGCGGCTGTTCAGTCTGTCATTATCTCACACTCAGTGGAAAAGTGTAAAGACAGGTTCTGTTCCATCACATGCAAGTGGAGGAAGTCAACAGAACTGACAGACTGGCATGAGTGTTTTCTGTTGTGTAATGTAAACTAATGTGTACATTTAAGTGACTGTATACAGTATTTGTCCATATATTTGAGAAAAAAAAAATATTTTGCCAAGGTAAAAGCAGCTCCTGGGGTCAAAACTACAAAACTAGACCGCTCTGTACAGTCTGCATCAAATTATAAAGTCTTTGATTGTTGGAGAAGCAGGAAGTGAGCTGTTTGCATGCTTGTTGTTGTTGTTGTTGTTGTGTACTATGATTGTATGCTGCTCTGGCCCCTCTTTAAAAAAGGACTTTTATATGGATTCTTCCTGGACATTTTTGCTTTATTACAAATCCTTAAAACTAATTTTTAGTGAATTTATCTTCAGCTTTTAAAAAAGAATCGTCAAAACCTAACAAAAGCTCAAACTAGTGTCAATCATCGATCCCTCCAGAAACCATTTATATATTTAACAAAGAAAATCTTGGCAGGTTTAAAATCTGAATTCCTCTGAGCAGAGCTTGTTTCTAGTTATAATTAGAGTAAAACAGACATCAGAGTACACAAAGGCTCCAAAGGTTCAGGAACAGCTTCTGTGTAAACAGAGGGTCACTTTTTTCAGGTGTTTTTTGAAAAGATAAGAACTAAGCCAGTAAACAAGTGAAAATCTATTTGGCCGGATCAGCTCATTTGGAGGGCGTAATCTTGCCCGCGGGCCTTAAAGGCGGTATGGACGATTTTTCGGCGATTTAAGAACGCAGGTGGAAGTGCGCATGCCACTCCCCCGTGCACATGCCACTCCCCCGTGCTCATGCCACTCCCCCGTGCACATGCCACTCCCCCGTGCACATGCCACTCCCCCGTGCACATGCCACTCCCCCGTGCACATGCCACTCCCCCGTGCACATGCCACTCCCCCGTGCTCATGCCACTCCCCTGTGCTCATGCCACTCCCCCGTGCACATGCCACTCCCCCGTGCACATGCCACTCCCCCGTGCACATGCCACTCCCCCGTGCGGACTGATACAACACACACATGCGTTTGTTTATTAGCGCAACGGAGCGCATCGCATCTCTCGTCTCCCGTAGATTTCTGTCCACTTCTGCGTCAGCTCCAACTGTCTTTCTCCGTCTTCATTTTGCCCCGTACACTGAGGGAACTATATTATGACAGATCCATGCGCTTAGGCACGCGGAAACGTGGGGACGAGCCTGACGCGGCTGCAGGTGAGCGATAGGTGCGTTTTATGATTGATACGTGGCAGGACAAATGATTTATCCACGCCACGAGGAAATATGATAATAATATTATAATAATAAATTTGCTGAAAAAAATCGTCCATACCACCTTTAAGTTTAATAGTGCTGCTTTAAAGCCTTGGTTGGCATGACATTAGTCTGTATAAGATTAGCATTTTACACATGTTTAGTTAACTTTGCTGTGTCAATGAACGTCTAACTTCTGACAAAACCTCTGACAACAGTGCTCCATTTATGTTGAAGCAGTTTTCCATCCAGTAAACTAGAACAGAAAAACAGTCCCTCCTTGCTATTGTTCAGAGTGTGAGGTCATTAACACCATGCAGGCGTCCAGCAGCTCTGGAAGGAACCACCCCAAGACCAAACTTCCTACAGGAACAGAGTCTGGTGCAACAGTGAGAGGCCGTCCAAAACACTGCCTGATTTTTATTATTTAAATAGTTCCCATTTCGGTTTCATAAAATACACTTCAAGCTGTTACAAACCAAAGATATTTGCAGAACTGCAAACAAGTTTTGCACAGGTTTCCATGATTCGGTGAAGTTTTAAAGGCACCACATGTTTTTTCTGGTGTGGAGATTGTATTGCTTTGCCTGGAATTTTCCACAATATGACATTATCACTTGGCCGATGCTAATATCTCGTCAAATATAACTTTCCTTCACATACAAATAAATGTTGATCATAAACCCCATATTAATATATATATATATATGTTTATTTCATGATATTTATGTCATTTATCTGCTCTCCTCACCAGTAACATGTAAAAGAGGATGTTTAGTGTCGCTAGATTCTTACAAGAGCACATCGGAAATCTACATTCAAAGTTAGTTAGCCGTTAGCTTAGATGTCAGTTTTACACAGCAAGATTGCACGATAAAATATTATACAGCAAGATAGATGATTTTAATATTCACCATAGAGGGCACATTTTGATTTTTTTTTCTTTAATGATGTTGTATAATTTTCTTGATTTAGTTCAATTGTTTGTTCATTTTTACAACCACGTGTTCCCAGTGATGAACTAAACAATAGCTTAGCACGAGCCTTTAGTCCGAACCTAATTTCTTGCAGATGCCGTGAGTCCCAGGCAGCTCAGTCCCACTCACTGCTCTCATAATCTGCTTACATCATGTCTGCTCCTGATTTAGACCTCAGCATCACCTCGTGACCACAGCATCACCACGTGACCACAGCATCACCACGTGTGACCACAGCATCACCACGTGACCACACCATCACCACGTGTGACCACACCATCACCACGTGTGACCACACCATCACCACGTGTGACCACAGCAAGCATCACCACGTGACCACAGCATCACCACGTGACCACAGCAAGCATCACCACGTGACCACAGCATCACCACGTGACCACAGCATCACCACGTGTGACCACAGCATCACCACGTGACCACACCATCACCACGTGACCACACCATCACCACGTGTGACCACAGCAAGCATCACCACGTGACCACAGCATCACCACGTGACCACAGCAAGCATCACCACGTGACCACAGCATCACCACGTGACCACAGCATCACCACGTGTGACCACACCATCACCATGTGACCACACCATCACCACGTGTGACCACAGCATCACCACGTGACCACAGCATCACCACGTGACCACAGCATCACCTCGTGTGACCACAGCATCACCACGTGACCACAGCATCACCACGTGACCACAGCATCACCACGTGACCACAGCATCACCACGTGTGACCACAGCATCACCACGTGACCACAGCAAGCATCACCACGTGACCACAGCATCACCACGTGACCACACCATCACCACGTGTGACCACAGCATCACCACGTGACCACAGCATCACCTCGTGTGACCACAGCATCACCACGTGACCACAGCATCACCACGTGACCACAGCATCACCACGTGACCACAGCATCACCTCGTGTGACCACAGCATCACCACGTGACCACAGCAAGCATCACCACGTGACCACAGCATCACCACGTGTGACCACAGCATCACCACGTGTGACCACAGCATCACCACGTGACCACAGCATCACCACGTGACCACAGCATCACCACGTGTGACCACAGCATCACCACGTGACCACAGCATCCCCACGTGTGACCACAGCATCACCACGTGACCACAGCATCACCACGTGTGACCACAGCATCACCACGTGACCACAGCATCACCACGTGTGACCACAGCATCACCACGTGTGACCACAGCATCCCCACGTGACCACAGCATCCCCACGTGACCACAGCATCACCACGTGACCACAGCATCACCACGTGTGACCACAGCATCACCACGTGACCACAGCATCACCACGTGTGACCACAGCATCACCACGTGACCACAGCATCACCACGTGTGACCACAGCATCACCACGTGACCACAGCATCACCACGTGACCACAGCATCACCACGTGTGACCACAGCATCACCACGTGACCACAGCATCCCCACGTGTGACCACAGCATCACCACGTGACCACAGCATCACCACGTGTGACCACAGCATCACCACGTGACCACAGCATCACCACGTGTGACCACAGCATCACCACGTGTGACCACAGCATCACCACGTGACCACAGCATCACCACGTGTTACCACAGCATCACCACGTGACCACAGCATCACCACGTGTTACCACAGCATCACCACGTGACCACAGCATCACCACGTGTGACCACAGCATCACCACATGTGACCACAGCATCCCCACGTGACCACAGCATCCCCACGTGACCACAGCATCACCACGTGTGACCACAGCATCCCCACGTGACCACAGCATCCCCACGTGACCACAGCATCACCACGTGTGACCACAGCATCCCCACGTGACCACAGCATCACCACGTGACCACAGCATCACCTCGTGTGACCACAGCATCACCACGTGACCACAGCAAGCATCACCACGTGACCACAGCATCACCACGTGTGACCACAGCATCACCACGTGTGACCACAGCATCCCCACGTGACCACAGCATCCCCACGTGACCACAGCATCACCACGTGTGACCACAGCATCACCACGTGTGACCACAGCATCACCACGTGACCACAGCATCACCACGTGACCACAGCATCACCACGTGTGACCACAGCATCACCACGTGTGACCACAGCATCACCACGTGTGACCACAGCATCACCACGTGTGACCACAGCATCCCCACGTGACCACAGCATCCCCACGTGACCACAGCATCACCACGTGACCACAGCATCACCACGTGTGACCACAGCATCACCACGTGTGACCACAGCATCACCACGTGTGACCACAGCATCCCCACGTGACCACAGCATCACCACGTGACCTCAGGACATGTGCAAATCCATGTTTTACAGAGGAGCTTTTAGGTTGTCATATTATGTCAACTCTTTATACGTTTTTGAACATTCTATAACATTTAAGAGAAACTGAGGATCACTATTAAAAAGTCAACCATTTTGGCTTTAGAAGTGTGTTTTCACAGGCAGATGTGAGAAGTGCTTGTCAATAACAGGTGTGAAAAACAAATGCCCCCCTTATAATAATGACACAGATATTACATTGTGTTTTGGGAAAGGTGTCACAATTAACACTTTCTCAATCACAGGAAAGTGTTTTAAATTTCAGATGATTACAAACACTTTTCATACGATGGAGTTCCCCAAGGATCGACACTGTCCTCTCTTCTGTTTCGAGATATTCTATAAAACTATGTACATTTAAGACATAACCATTACCATTTAACATAGAACAGGTTAAAGTTCTAATCATCTTTTTTATGATTACAACAACTCTTCATATTATGGCGTTCCCCAAGGATCAGCACTGGCTTCTGTTGTTTAGAGATATTAAAGACAGGACTTATCTGTTTGATACTGAACAGGTTAATGTGATTTATAATATATATTTTTAATTAACATAAAATCAACACAACTCTACACAGAGATGCAGTTTATGTATTTTACGACACCAAATGGCAGAGGAGGGAGTAAGTCACCTATGTTCAAGTTACAAGTCCCTGTCACCTGATCACGAGGGTCAAGTACGTCAAGTCACTGCTTTTAGTGCAGGTCACATCAAGTCATCAAGTCATCAAGTCATCCTGCATGTGTTGTGTGTCGCATCATCTTCAACGACTATTTATGTTCAGAGCATTGAAGAAAAAACTGTTTTTAGTGAATCCTTTTACAATGCAGTAGCAGGAAGTTATCTGTTTTTTTATTATGGTATTATACTTCTGGACCTACTTATCTTATCTTATGATCCTGAAACCAGTACATTTAGATTTACTGGTAAATTAGATTTCTATGTGTCTGACAGTGAAATATGTACAACCATGAGGGGAAAACACTGAGAAGATAATATAAGATAGAGGGGGCGGGGCCCTTCTCCCAGAAAAAAGGAGAAAAAAAAACCTTTTACACATGGGATGCTTGTCTGCACAGCCTGGGGATGATTGTAGTCAAATGCATTTACTTTGAGTGAAGGTCTGACACTTTATGAGTGAATGGCCCCCTATAAAGCCCCAGCCCCCCCCTATAAAGCCCCAGCCCCTCCTATAAAGCCCCAGCCCCCCCTATAAAGCCCCAGCCCCCCCCTATAAAGCCCCAGCCCCCCCCATAAAGCCCCAGCCGCCCCCCCATAAAGCCCAAGCCCCCCCTATAAAGCCCAGCCCCCCCATAAAGCCCCAGCCCCCCTATAAATCCCCAGCCCCCCCTATAAAGCCCCAGCCCCCCTATAAATCCCCAGCCCCCCCTATAAAGCCCCGGCCCCCCTATAAATCCACAGCCCCCCCTATAAAGCCCCAGCCCCCCTATAAATCCACAGCCCCCCCTACAAAGCCCCAGCCCCCCCTATATAGCCCCAGCCCCCCCATAAAGCCCAGCCCCCCCATAAAGCCCCAGCCCCCCTATAAAGCCCCAGCCCCCCTATAAAGCCCAGCCCCATAAAGCCCCAGCCCCCCCTATAAAGCCCCAGCCCCCCCTATAAAGCCCCAGCCCCCCCATAAATCCACAGCCCCCCCTATAAAGCCCCAGCCCCCCCTATAAAGCCCCAGCCCCCCTATAAATCCCCAGCCCCCCCTATAAAGCCCCAGCCCCCCTATAAAGCCCCAGCCCCCCCTATATAGCCCCAGCCCCCCCTATAAAGCCCAGCCCCCCCTATAAAGCCCCAGCCCCCCTATAAAGCCCCACCCCCCCTATAAAGCCCCGGCCCCCCTATAAAGCCCCGGCCCCCCTATAAAGCCCCAGCCCCCCCCTATAAAGCCCCGGCCCCCCTATAAAGCCCCGGCCCCCCCTATAATGCCCCGGCCCCCCTATAAAGCCCCAACCCCCCCTATAAAGCCCCGGCCCCCCTATAAAGCCCCAGCCCCCCCTATAAAGCCCCGGCCCCCCTATAAAGCCCCAGCCCCCCCTATAAAGCCCCGGCCCCCCTATAAAGCCCCGGCCCCCCTATAAAGCCCCAGCGCCCCTATAAAGCCCCAGCCCCCCCCTATAAAGCCCCAGCCCCCCCTATAAAGCCCAGGCCCCCCTATAAAGCCCCAGCCCCCCCTATAAAGCCCCAGCCCCCCGGATGCAGCGCTGGACTTGCAAACTGAGCGGATTGTGGCTCCAGATATCAGTCCAGACATTTGCTCAAGGCGGTTCCCAAAGTGAAACACAGGGTTTAATGCATCGCTGCATCGCTCTGAGCAGTGCCGCTGTAACAACGCTTCTTTGGGCCCCACAGCGCTGTAGGATATGAGATCTCGGACAAGACGGGGCCAGACATTGTCAGACTATGGGTGTGTACAGAAATGTAGCACATGTGCACTCTAAAATCATGTTTAGGATTATTAGGCCCGAGCGCCACAAGCTGGCGAGAGGCCTATTAGTCTCGTAAGGCCTCGTAAGGCTGCGAAAGTGCGCACGTAGTGCGCACGAAATCGAGCGCGAAGCGCTCGCCCACTTCCAAACACTCACTAACGCACTCCTCCACTCATGCACGCCCCGTGCATGCTAATTAGTTGTAGGAAAATGGAACATTACCGTTGTAAACGGGCGAAGCCCGTGCAAAAGTTTGCACTAAACGAGCACTTTACATTGGGATGACGACCGCTTCGCGGTCGTCATCCCCATATAAAGCACTCATTTGCGCTAAGTAGCTCACGAATACGTTCCCCATCTCTTGCATGTTCCGTGCATATAAGCATGTAATGCAAAAATTGAACATTATTACTGTATAGAGGGCCAAAAACACAAAGTGGGCGGAGCCCACTTAAAATTAACGAAAGTACCCGTCAGTGACCAGGGACCCACACCATGAGGTAGGAAAGCGCGAGCGCTTTCCGAAAATGTATAGTTTATGATATTTGGAAAATGGGAAACATTGTTTTCGCATCGGAATATTATTCTTTCTTTCTTCTTCTTCTCGGGACCAACCCCCCTATTTTTCACCCAGTGAACATTGACGAAAAGTCACAAAAATTTGCACACCTCTAAAAATCGTGCCTCTCTACATTCTGGCTATTTCGCGCCCCCAAATGTACCAAAAATGCATTAAGAGATGGGAACTGACCCAAAAAAAATTTGATCGTAGAATCATGAAATTTGGCGCAGAGGTCGATGGTGACAAGAGAAGTAAAAAATATTATTTCGGCAACGCCGTCCGCCCAACCAAATGTCGGCCATATTGCTTCAAAAATGGCTAAACATGACTTCAGAGTTTTTCCAAACGTCGTACTTTTACAAACTCCTCCCAGGGCGTTGGCCCTAAAAAGCTGAAATTTGGTGAAAATGCTACTGAGGAGTGGGACATCAAAAGTTATCCAAATTACATTGATACCTCTCACGGTCTCTGAGCGGCGAAGCCGCAAACTGTAGCAAGAATTTCAGAAATCTCCCAAATTTAACATTTCTGCCGTTTGCGCAGATAAAGTCCGAATTACGTCAAATTAGAATCAGTTGTTAAACTCTTTGCCCTAAACCTACTTGAAGTGAAATAAATTAATTTGGAGCCACAGCGCCCCCTACAGATTTTATATGGAGGTTAAATATTTAGTTTTGCGAAATTATATGAAATTTGACACACAACTCAATTTTGGCATCCCCATCAAAAAAGTCAATGAGACCCATGTCATAATTGTTATGGCGTTGCCGTAGCGATGACCAAAACCTCCCATGTTATTCCAATGGGGAAATCGCCAGAACATGTTTACACTTTAGACTTTCACAAACTCCTCTTAGGGCGTTAGACATATTAACCTGAAATTTGGTGAGACTCATCTTCAGGGGTGGACCATCAAAAGTTATCCACATTTTTATTCAAAGAGTCACGGTGTCTGTGCGGCAAAGCCGCACATTTTGCCAAGAATTCAAAATAAAATAGCTTTTTGATGGTAAAACAAAGGGGAGAAGATGTGACAGCGTCACAGATTCAGCAGTAGGCGTAATAAAAGGACAATTGGGGCGCGTTAGCGCCCCCTCCTCTTGCGGCGTGGCTGCGGCGTGGCGAGGGCCGATCATTGCCGCTTGCGGCTATATTTCTTCTTATTCCTATACCTGTAAGTGTTCTGTAATAGTACTGAGGTCTATAGCTATAAATATTGTAAACAGTTTAAAGAAAATGTTACATTTTTACAAATCCAAAGAAGAGATACTTTTGCAGAATGTTTTCATACAAATGAAAAACAAATATTACTTTATATATTTTAGTTTTAAAGGCTGTGATGAGAGAAACGTATTCTTCATCTCACTCCTTTTGGAGCTAATCTACATTTTTTAAAACATATCAATAATGCTGATAATGGTGATCATCATAACTGTACATCTTTTGTCTTTTGCTATAAGCTTGGGGGGGGGGGGGGAAGTTAACAAAAAGAGTTTTACATTAGAGAGTTTTGAGTTGCCGTATTTATTTAGAAGCAGCAAATGAGAATGGATTTAATGAAGCCTCAGGAGGATGAGTGTGGATCCACTCGAGCGGGTCGTGTGTGTCTAAAGCGGCGAGGTGTGAAGGGGCCCGTGTTGTTTTATGTTTTATGTCCCCTGAAATCCTCGTTCGGGGAAAGTCCTCACAAACAGTCTTTCCTCAGAGAACAAAGTCATATTTGTGGAGTCATATTCCTTATGTATGACTCAGAGGCTCCGCAGGTGAATAAAAAAACATATTACATCTAGAGATATCCATTTTAAACTTCTCTGGTTTAAAAACATAAATGTAGGTTTTTCTTTACCTTTGAAGTTAAAATGTCTCATATAACTCTATGGATGCAAGAAGATTCACGACATGATCAATCTTGGGACAAAATTGGTCTGTTTGGTTGTTTCCAGGAGAATATTCAGAGAGCAACATGCTTGGTCCTGTGGGCCATGGCCTGATCAGGTGGTCATCCAGAAAGTCTTCCAAAGAGCACATTCTTCAGTAATTCTGATCCAACCAACTTCAGTGCTAACCAGTATTGTTTTTGGCTCCTGAAATGCTTTAAGATACCACAATTGTGTCCAAAACCAAACATTAAAATCGCATGTGATTCATAATTTTTCATTTCTGGTTTCGCTCACGTGTCAATTCTAAACCTACTGATGAGCAAATCCACACGTGACTTTGTTGGCCATTCCAGATTTATGCTTGTTGTGCTTCTGCAGCGGCCGGTGGAAGCTGGACCCAACCTTTTCTCTTGTGGACATTGACAGGAGCTCTGGGGACAGACACCCGTCAGTACAGTACCCATTCTCTGTACAAACAGTCCAGAGAGGAGACCTTTAGGACAGATCAACATTCACAGCTCTGTAAGCAGCACCTCCAGGTCTGTGGGCCTCGACACCTCGACACCTCGTCAGTGTCAGGACAGCCACGGAGGACGAGGACATGGAGGCTGGGGCAGACATTCAGGGACAGAGGTCGGGCGCAACGAAGGTTTTTACATGCGAATAAATGCAAATAAACCCACTCAATGTAACAGAATCCTACTGACCTGTTTAATCTCAATGTTACGACTGGACTAGAACTAAAACTCAGCTCAAATAGGTCAAAACCAGAACACAAGGCTGAGGAAAGTCAAGTTCTAGAGCAAAAATGGTCCAACCCAGAACTGAAATGACAACATAATGGAGCTCAGCATGTCAAATATTTCATGTATAACCTCAATAGCCAGCGGTTCAAAAGTGTGTCAGAGGAATAAAAGCCCATCTGGACCAATTATTATGCCCCACTTGACAGTTGCCGGGAAGTTTATACTCCAGGATTCTGTATTGAAATATTCTGACAGAGGAATCGCATGTGTGTAAAATAATAGTTATGTAAGGTTAGCTAAAAACACAGGGTCCAAGGGAAGAGACCAGTGGAAGCATGTGAGAAAATGCACTTACATAAGACTCGTTATGGACTGACGGGAATTCTGTGGTGCTGTTTCTAATTACACTCAGACCCGAGGAAAAGACCTGAGTTTCAAAAGTCTAATGTTATGTTCAGGTTTAAAAGTGCGTTTCTTTTTGCCTGGAAGGTTCTACAATATGGCATTAAAATTGTAGTATCTATCTCCATGAAGGCTACAAGTCAGATCTGTGTAAAGACAAGCACACTGCCAGTAGGAATGCATGTTTTGCAATGTATTTTCTAGCAATAAAAACACCTGCAACTGATAAAATGAGATAAGATTATTTTAGTGTAATACTGTGGAACTTTTGAGGCAAAGCAATGACTTGAAAGACCCCAATCCCACCAGAAAATGTCCAACATATCAAACAAACGGCGACCATACTGGCAAAAGAGCAGTTTACATTAGAGACAACCACTACAGACACTGAGAAACATCATCTGACATGCTCTATGTACATGCTACATGCTACATGCTATATAGTGCTCCACATATATAGCTCACTTTTCCTAACACATTTAACACATCTTAGCATCCTAAATATTCATTTCGACACACACTTTATAAGCGCTTTTCACAACTTTCAGAGGCCAGAGCTGAGTTTTGCTTCATGGTAAAGCTAACAACAACTAGCATGCTAACAGCGCGCTTTAATTTTCAGCACTTTTTTCAACATATCCAACATCTCACTAAATTTCAGAACTCTGTATTTGGCCCTCAAAGCCCCTGCCATGGACAGCATGATGGACACTACTTCTGGCAGCACAAAATGTAGAACTAAGGACAGGATCAAACAGACAAATTTAGTAGGAATCGGACTAAATGGGACTTTAATTTAGGACTTTGTGTGCAATAACTTTATTTTTCTTTGGATGCCTCCTAAATTCTTTTTTTTTCATGATACCTAATTTTCCACAGTTTTTAGTAAGGCTCGGATTGAATGTGGATTCAATAAGCACGAAGCACATTGTCATGTAAAACAGGCTAATCCCAAATCACAACACTGCAGATTTGTGAAACAGCCCCTTAAAAACCAAAAAGGTTGATTAGCAGGTATTAGCTTTGTCTTAGCTCTCATGTGTATGATGTTATTTTAGTAATGTGATGTTTTTATGGGCCGGGGTGATGGGTAGCCACAGCTGTGAGTGACCTTTAGTTTGACCTCACGCACTTTGCTTAACACTAAAGGCGCTAAGTTCTACATGTTCTTTTACTTCAGCATAAACACAATCGGCTGAGGCGCATGTAAATGGCCCGGGGCAGGGAACTTTTCTTATCTCATTAACTGGTGGCTGCTTTGATGCCTCCGGTTTAGAGGTTCAGCTGGTGTCTCCCACAAGAAGCTGTTCACACAAAACTGGTAAAACCTCGGTAATCATCTGCACCGTCTTCAGCTTAGGTAAATCCAATCCATCTATTCATCCATGCAATCTGGTGGAGAACTTATTACTACATAAAAGCAGTTTATTTTGTTTATTTTGCAAGCTTTTTTGGCAAATGACGATGGGGACGACCCAAATGTGGCCTGTGACACTGATCCTGTCACAATGCACACATGCACACATGCAACTTCAGCCCAGAGGAAGTGTCTGGATGGAAAATGTTGGACGTGCAATGTTTTCTAGAGCCTGATCAGAGAAGGGCATCTTAATAGTCCACACGTGATGTAGGATTTCACACATGATATAAGGTTCTTTTGCAATATTCAATTTTAAACATTAATTTGTTCAGCTGAGTGGAAAAACACATTTTAGTGCAGTAGTGTATCTGGATCTACCTTTGTATCTACCTGCGTTGCACCAATGAAATTTCCCCATGTGGGACAATAAAGGAATATCTTATCTTATCTTATCTTATCTTAGTGGCCTTATACATTTCCAAGTTAAGAGGGTTGAAAAGCATAATTTAAGTATATATATTTATTGACTGAATCCAACTGGAATTCAAAAGTAACATTTTAGTCGAGGGCAAAGCTTTATAGAACATAAACTTCACCAGATCCCCATTTTTTTCCAATTTTCTTTCATTTTCATTCATATTTTGGCCTCTATAACCATGAATCGTTATCTCCGTCCAAAGACTTGCATGTGTTAGGTAAAGGGGCAACTGTAAAATTGGCCCTAGTGGATGAACGTGAGAGTGAATGTTTGTCTATGTCTCTGTGTGACGAGCTGGCCCTTGTCCAGGTTATACCCCGCCTAAGGCCCAAAGTCACTGGGATAGGCTCCAGTCACCTGTGACCCCTAACGTGACCAGGCGGGAGAAAATGAATGAATCATGTAGTTTACCATTGACCCAAAATGTCCTCTCAACCACATGGTAAAGCTCGATAACATTAAGGGGTCATTGGGAGGGGTCTTTGCACTTTACATCGTGTTTTTCATGAGGGGAACATTTGAAGACACTTGAAGAAATGGCTTTTTCCAACCTTTAACCTGAAAGATCTAACTGACCAATCAGCTTTGTTTAAGAACCCTTTGAAGAATGCAGGTGTCACAGCTCTTTCATGTCAACTCCTTTTTCCCAGTGATGCACGAGCAGCGGTCAGTACGGGTCACACTCCGGTCATGACACGTTCACACAATCATCACCATCTCTGCTCCTCCTCTGTCCCTCTGCTCCTCCTCTGTCCCTCTGGACCTCCTCTGTCCCTCTGCTCCTCCTCTGGACCTCATCTGTCCCTCTGGACCTCCTCTGTCCCTCTGGACCTCCTCTGTCCCTCTGGACCTCCTCTGTCCCTCTGCTCCTCCTCTGGACCTCCTCTGTCCCTCTGGACCTCCTCTGTCCCTCTGCTCCTCCTCTGTCCCTCTGCTCCTCCTCTGTCCCTCTGGACCTCCTCTGTCCCTCTGGACCTCCTCTGTCCCCCTGCTCCTCCTCTGCTCCTCCACTGTCCCTCTGGACCTCCTCTGTCCCTCTGCTCCTCCTCTGTCCCTCTGGACCTCCTCTGTCCCTCTGGACCTCCTCTGTCCCCCTGCTCCTCCTCTGCTCCTCCTCTGTCCCTTTGGACCTCCTCTGTCCCCCTGCTCCTCCTCTGCTCCTCCACTGTCCCTCTGGACCTCCTCTGTCCCTCTGCTCCTCCTCTGTCCCTCTGGACCTCCTCTGTCCCTCTGGACCTCCTCTGTCCCTCTGGACCTCATCCTTGTTCAGTGTGAGGAATTTGTACAGAATGAAGTACAAAATGATACAAATCTGGGCCTTCAAACACTTTCATTCCCTGGCACTGACAGAGACAGTGAGACGGTTCAGAAGGACACGGTTATGTAACGCAAACTGTGGGACCCGTACTAAACAACAGGGAGAATATGAAAACATAAGCAATAATCCTACTTTATTATTCATATGTTGTTTATCAAGGTGACATTGAAATCTCAGTGTGATACTTACTGTGGCACAATGGATGATCACTGTCACAAACTGGAGGGTTGTTGGTTTGAACCTTCTGTTGTCTCAAGGAAAAATACTTTGCAGTAACATGGTCATTTGTGGCAGGAAGGGCATCTGGAATAAAAAAGATGTCAAATTACAAGAACAAAATCTCAAAGTGATGGAGAAGTTAATAGATCTGATCATAGTATGTTGCGTATACAATGATGTACCATATTTTCCAGACTATAAAAAAAATGCATAATAGAGAAGAAAAAAACATATATAAGTCGCACTGGAGTATGAAATGCAGTTGCAAGTGTGAAAATAATAAATAATATCACATATAAGTCGCTCCGAAGTATAAGTATATAAGTATAAATATAAGTATAAGTCACACCCCGGGAAAATTACTGAAAAAGGGTGCGACTTATATTCCGGAAAATACGGTAAACTTGGAGGTTTTTATCCAGCTTCTGTTGCACTGAAGCGTGAACAAAACAGAACATCTTTTATTGCCATTGTAAGAATTGCAATTCACAAAC
>NW_027315790.1:4557567-4567567 GCF_026437365.1 Eucyclogobius newberryi
CTGGAACTAGAGGTGTAGTTTGTACTGAAGTTTGAAGTGAGTTTTCAACTGTATCATTTTAAGATAGAAATGTTCAAATACCTGTTCCAAGGTGACAAAAGCATTCTTAAAGTCAGTTAAAGCTGGAGGAATGCATCAAATGTCAACTTTATAGTCATTTGAGTTGACTCAATCAGGTTTTGGCATTAAAACCCAATATAATTGACACCATTTTGACTAAAGCAAAATCCAAGTTTCAAAACTTCTATTTAATGAAGAATTGTTGTGTTTGTAGGCTAGAGTTCTAGTGTCCCGGGGCCAGTACAAGCTCCCAGCAGGACGGGCCCTATGCACCCCGGTACCTGGGTTAGGTTTAGGGTTATATGCTGCTATAGTTATATGCTGTAAAACCAAACATTTATGCACAACTCTTGGGATGTGGAACCTGAACCAGAAGCTTATTCTATCATTTGAGGAGGAACCTGTTCCCTCCTTCATAGAAAAGGGGGAATATAGGTACCGGGGGAATGTAGGTACACACCCCAGCAGGACTAACCCAAACATCCTGAGACAACAGGAGCAGTTGTTTGTGGGGCCCCTAAGCCCCATGTGAGCTAAGGCTAATGCTAACACCGGAGAACAGTGACTACAGAGTAACACCTTTAATAATATTTAACAATTAAAAGAAGCAAGAAGAATTATTTGCGTAAGGATTGAAATATGCCCAAATAAATGCACCCCACTCTCAAACCACTGTAGAACTATATGTTTTTGATGAATACATTTAGCTCATAATTCACGTTTTGAAAAATGCAGTGTTTTTACCATGAAGCAGCTTCTTTACAGGATCAGACCTGAAACCAGCTTTAGTTATTGAACTTTGTGTTGAATACACAGCAAAAGTATGATTGACATGAAGCTAAGTTTGTTATTTTAAGTTCGGGAGCAGGACCACACCCCTTTCATGCCCCTTCAGGCCTCCAGGTCACACACGTCAGCTCCTGGATGGGGTGTCGAGGGCCGGGAGCCTACAGGGGCCTACAGGAGCCTTCAGGAGCCCACAAGAGCCCACAGGGGCCTACAGGAGCCTAGAGGAGCCTACAGGGGCCTACAGGAGCATAGAGGAGCCTACAGGGGCCCACAGGAGCCTACAGGGGCCTAGAGGAGCCTACAGGAGCCTACAGGGGCCTAGAGGAGCCTACAGGGGCCTACAGGAGTCAACAGGGGCATAGAGGAGCCTACAGGGGCCCACAGGAGCCTACAGGAGCCACAGCCCTCATCACCAGAAGCCCCAAAACAGCCTCCACTTCTGTTGTTCATGTTCATATTTCTCGTGTGTCAATAAGACTTTGCGTGGGAGCTGGGGGCGTGGTCCTTGTAAGTTCAATGATAAACAGGCCTGATGCTCATTGCAGCTTTTAAATGTAGATCAGTGTTTCCTGGTTCTTGTAAACACGATTTGCTCTTTTACAGTAACAATGGCCTTTTATGATCCAGAAAGGTGTGACGTGTTATCCTCTCAGCCTTGTTTGCTGCCCTTGGGCCGGGCTTTTAGAAGACAAAACACACAAGAGCCAACTTCCTGTGCCAACAGGACCAGATGTCCTCCCCGTCCAATAAGAGCTGTGCAACTGATAAGTGTGGACTGTGTACAACGGTCTAACAGTTCTGTACAGAGTTCTGCCTCGGTGTCATCTAAGTGTGAGGTTAAAGTGTAGAAGTGTAAACGTGTCTGGGCAGTCTTCTCACAGTCACATGTTCAACTGGAGTGAATGTTCTACACTGAACACGCCCCGTTTCCACTGTGTGTTCAACATGTGAGGCTGGATACTCGTACCGCATACTCGTACTGCATACTCGTACTGCATACTCGTACTGCATACTCGTACTGCATACTCGTACTGCAGACTCGTACTGTATACTCGTACTGCATACTCGTACTGCATACTCGTACTGTATACTAGTACTGCATACTCGTACTGTATACTCTTACTGTATACTAGTACTGCATACTCGTACTGCATACTCTTACTGCATACTCGTACTGCATACTCGTACTGCATACTCGTACTGCATACTCGTACTGCATACTAGTACTGTATACTCGTACTGCATACTCGTACTGCATACTCGTACTGCACTCGTACTGCATACTCGTACTGCAGACTCTTAGATTAGATTAGATTCAACTTTATTGTCATTGCACAGAGTACAGGTACTAAGACAACGAAATGCAGTTAGCATCAACCAGAAGTGCAAAACAGCAGTTAAAAGTGCAGAGTATGTAAAGTGAATCAGTGAATAAATACAGAATGTACAGTAGGGGGCAGTATGGGGTGTGAGCAGTTGTCCACAATCACTGTGTGTGTGTGGCAGTCTACAGTCTCTGTATGTGCATGTCTGTGTGTGTGTGTGTGGGGGGGGGGGGGGATTGAGGTAGAGAGTTCAGCAGGATGACCGCTGCAGGGAGGAAGCTTTTCCTGAACCTGCTGGTCCGGGAACGGAGCACCCTGTAGCGCCTCCCGGAGGGGAGGAGGGCAAACAGTTGGTGGCTGGGGTGAGAGCTGTCTCTGACGATGCTGCGCGCCCTTCCGCAGACACCTCTTGCTCTGGACAGTCTCAATGGAGGGGGGTGAGGAACCTGTGATGCGTTGGGCAGTTTTCACCACCCTCTGGAGTGACTTCCGGTCCGCAGCAGAGCAGCTGCCATACCATACTGAGACACAGTTGGTAAGGATGCTCTCGATGGTGCAGCGGTAAAAGTTCACCAAGATCAGAGGAGACAGGTGGGCCTTCTTCAACCTCCTCAGGAAGAAGAGACGCTGGTGTGCCTTCTTGACCAGGGTTGAGGTGTTGAGAGACCAAGAGAGATCCTCGGAGATGTGGACACCCAGGAACTTGAAGCTGGTGACACGCTCGACCTCCGTCCCGTCGATAAGGATGGGGGTGTGTGTGCCACTCTTCTTCCTGAAGTCCACGATGAGCTCTTTGGTCTTCTTGGTATTGAGAGCCAGGTTGTTGGCGGCGCACCACATTGCCAGATGCTGAACCTCTTCTCTATACGCCGTCTCATCGTTGTTGCTGATGAGGCCAACCACCGTTGTGTCGTCTGCAAACTTGACAATGGTGTTAGAACCATGTACAGGTGTGCAGTCGAGGGTGAAGAGGGAGTAGAGGAGAGGACTCAGCACACAGCCCTGTGGGACACCGGTGTTCAGGATGAGTGTAGAGGAGGTGTGGTTTTCCAGTTTAACAAACTGGGGTCTGTTGGTTAGGAAGTCCAGAACCCAGTTGCAGAGGGAAGCATCGATACCCAGGTCACTGAGTTTGGTCATCAGTTTGGAGGGGATGATGGTGTTGAATGCTGAGCTAAAGTCAATGAACAGCATTCTCACATGGGTGTTGTTTTTGTCCAGGTGAGCAAGGGCGGAGTGTAGTGCCGTAGAGATGGCATCCTCCGTGCTCCTATTCTGGCGGTAGGCAAATTGGAAGGGGTCCAGTGTGGGTGGTAGGCAGGTTTTGAGGTGAGCCAGGACCAGCCTCTCGAAGCACTTCATGATGGTGGGGGTGAGTGCAACAGGGCGGAAGTCGTTGAGGCTCTCAGCTTTGGAATGTTTTGGCACTTGCACGATGGAGGTGGTTTTGAAGCATGTGGGGACAGCTGCTTGGGCCAGTGACCGGTTGAAAATGTCAGTCAAGACCCCAGCTAGCTGCCCAGCACAGGTCCTGAGCACACGTCCAGGGATGCCATCGGGGCCAGCAGCCTCAGTGCAGCAGACACGTCGGTGAGGGAGAGTGTGAGGGGTTGGTGTCCTGTCGTGAGCACAGCCTTAATGGCTGGCTCCTGGTTATCCCTCTCAAAGCGAGCATAAAAGCTGTTAAGCTCGTCCAGGAAGGAGGCGTCGTTGGATGTTGGGGTGGTGTTGGTGGGTTTGTAGTCAGTTATGGCCTGGATGCCCTGCCACATGCGTCGGGGATCGGAGTTGTTCTTAAAGTGCTCCTCAATCCTTAGCTTGTGGCTGTGCTTGGCCTCCCTGATGCCCCTCTTCAGGTCAGCCCTGGATGAAGAGTAAGCCTGTGCATCGCCAGATCTGAAGACGGCGTCACGTGCCTTCAGCAGTAGGCGGACTTCTCTGTTCATCCACGGCTTCTGGTTCGGGAATGTAGTAATCTGTTTGTGAGTGGTGACACTGTTGATGCTGGTGTTGATGAAGTCCAGCACAGAGGAGGCATAAGAGTCAATGTCCGTGTGGGAGTCCAGTGTGGTCTGGGTAGCAAACACACTCCAGTCTGTGTGTTCAAACCGCTGCTGTAGTTCAGAGTCTGCTCCCTCTGGCCACACTTTAACTGTCCTCACTGTGGGTTTCACGCGTTTGATGAGTGGTGAGTACTGTATACTAGTACTGCATACTAGTACTGCATACTAGTACTGCATACTAGTACTGCATACTCGTACTGCATACTCGTACTGCATACTCGTACTGCATACTCGTACTGCATACTCGTACTGCATACTCGTACTGCATACTCGTACTGCATACTCGTACTGCATACTCTTACTGCATACTCGTACTGCATACTTGTACTGCATACTCTTACTGCATACTCGTACTGCATACTAGTACTGCATACTCGTACTGTATACTCTTACTGTATACTAGTACTGCATACTCTTACTGCATACTCGTACTGCATACTCGTACTGCATACTAGTACTGCATACTCGTACTGCAGACTCGTACTGCAGACTCTTACTGTATACTAGTACTGCATACTAGTACTGCATACTAGTACTGCATACTAGTACTGCATACTCGTACTGCATACTAGTACTGCATACTCGTACTGCATACTCGTACTGCATACTAGTACTGCATACTAGTACTGTATACTCGTACTGCATACTCGTACTGCATACTCGTACTGTATACTCGTACTGCATACTCGTACTGCATACTCTTACTGCATACTCTTACTGCATACTCTTACTGCATACTCGTACTGCATACTCGTACTGCAGACTCGTACTGCAGACTCGTACTGCAGACTCGTACTGCATACTAGTACTGCATACTCGTACTGCATACTCGTACTGCATACTAGTACTGCATACTCGTACTGCATACTCGTACTGCATACTAGTACTGTATACTCGTACTGTATACTCGTACTGCAGACTCGTACTGTATACTCGTACTGCAGACTCGTACTGCATACTCGTACTGCATACTCGTACTGCAGACTCGTACTGCATACTCGTACTGCAGACTCGTACTGCAGACTCGTACTGCATACTCGTACTGCAGACTCGTACTGCAGACTCGTACTGCAGACTCGTACTGCATACTCGTACTGCATACTCGTACTGCAGACTCGTACTGCAGACTCGTACTGCATACTCGTACTGCATACTCGTACTGCATACTCGTACTGCATACTCGTACTGCATACTCGTACTGCATACTCGTACTGCATACTAGTACTGTATACTCGTACTGCATACTCGTACTGCATACTCGTACTGCACTCGTACTGCATACTCGTACTGCATACTAGTACTGCATACTCGTACTGCATACTCGTACTGCATACTCGTACTGCACTCGTACTGCATTCTCGTACTGCAGACTCGTACTGCATACTCGTACTGCATACTCGTACTGCATACTCGTACTGCATACTAGTACTGTATACTCGTACTACAGACTCGTACTGCATACTCGTACTGCATACTCGTACTGCATACTCGTACTGCCTACTCGTACTACAGACTCGTACTGCATACTCGTACTGTATACTTGTATTTGATCTAAGCACACAGGTGGAGGCCCCTGGCTCCTTAGTTCAATGTTCACACGGTTCTTTAACTCATCTGAAAGAGAGATTAACTGTTTAACACAAATGAGATTTCGTTTGCTTCAGTCACATGTTCATGTTTAAGCTGGTCATGTGACAGAGAAAGTGCAGTACTCAGAACAATGCCATGTTTGATGTGGACAACTCAAGAGATAAAAGTAAAGCCCTGACTTCAAAAGGCTGAAGGGCCCCACTATCAGCATGTGCTGCTGAGGCCCCACAGTTCTACTGAGAGACACACACGTCCTGCATCATTTAGTCAGCTTTATTCAGGTGAAGAAGAGGAGACATATGAATAGAATCACTGCTGAAGTTAGTATCAAACTCATCGTTCAGTGGAGATATACATTTTACACATATAACATAATGTGCTTCTTTGAAGCAATATTTGACTTCATTAGATCCAGAATGTCCATTGTTGTGTCGGTCTGATCAGAAGAAGGGGCTAAAGTGCATTGAGAGGCCTGCAGCATGCTGAGTGTGCAGGTGAAGGGCCTGTGAGTGACAGCTGCTCCTGCCACTCACACATGACACAGACTCGTCACAGCTGCTCATTTACTACAAAACACATGTTTATTCTACATGAGACATGTCCACTAGCTTAAGGTGCTGCACTAAACAACAGCCAGGTCACAAACACATTTGGTTCTCAATGAAACCAGTTTGTTTAGTCTTATAAATATACATATATGGCAACTGGATAATACTTTCCTAGAACTCAGTTTAAAAAACAGGTTTATTGCTTGGATAGCAACAGGTTTAATACATATCCCATGTTTAGCTGGCAGATTGTCGTAACGTTTATTGTGCAAATAATACTGGTCCATATTCAGCAGCTCATGTCAGAGACAGAAGGAGTTCCCTGGATGACCAGTGGCACTGCTGCACTGCATTGTGGGCCTGCTCAGATCATGCTGCACTGCATTGTGGGCCTGCTCAGATCATGCTGCACTGCATTGTGGGCCTGCTCAGATCATGCTGCACTGCATTGTGGGCCTGCTCAGATCATGCTGCACTGCATTGTGGGCCTGCTCAGATCATGCTGCCCGCCTCCTGGATTCAACAGCTGCCCAGCGTCTCCAGTTCAACAGTGTTTAAGGGTAATGTGCTTTCTGATTAGCATTGGTGTAAACATAGAGTCCACATGACCACGCCCGCTCCAGAAGGCATTGAACACTTTGGTGATTGTTTCAGAACATAAAGTAGCACATACTTTAAAGTAGTAACACAGTCCATCTTTAAAACTTGGTAAACTTCACATGTTCTGTTGGAGTGACACTTTCGTCCGTCTCCGTCCAGTTCAGACCAGTTGAGTCCAGCTCGTGCCTGACCTCAAGAGGCAATCTTCCCATCAGACTGAGGAGAGCTCTGGACTCTGGCGACGCCATCGCATCCCAAACACAACGCATCTTATACTCCATAACGTCGCTCTTAAAAGGTTCATCTTTTCTTCTTCTGTTGCCGCAGCATCTTCCTCCTCTTCAGGATCATTGCGTGGAGCTTGTCTAGTCCCTCTTGAAGCCCCTCACCAATGATGGCACACGCTGGCTGCAGATGCCACGGCGTCGCCATGCTAAGCTCGCCCAAAGCTAGCATACTTTCTATTTCAGCTTGTGTCAGCGAGTTCCTCAGGTCCTGCTTGTTAGCCACCACCAGCACGGGCACGCCTTGGTTCTCCCCCAGCCTGGTGATCTTGTGCAATTCCGTTTTCGCTTCCTCGATGCGTTCCGTGTCGACCGAATCCACCACGAAAATAATCCCGTCGGCGCAGCGCGTGTATGATCGCCAAAGCGGACGCAGCTTTTCCTGTCCGCCGACGTCCCAGAAGTGGAAAGAAGCCGCGCGCCCTTTGCTTCCGAGCGAAACTTTAATCCTCTCCGTGTTGAAGCCCTTCGTCGGGACGGTGTTGACGAACTCGTTAAAGCGCAGCCGGTAGAGAACCGTCGTCTTCCCGGCGCAGTCCAAACCGAGGATGACGATGTGGAAGGCCTGAAAGGACGGCAGCCGCGAGAAGAACGCGGGCTGATCCGAGATGCCGTTCCCCATTGTGTGACGAGGAGGAAGTCGTGGCTCAATATTCAAGCGGGCTTTTGGTATTCACTGCAGCAGGAACCTGGAGGGGTCAAGAGAACGAGCATGAGCCAAACAACAGACAGACATCGACTTACAAAGAGGAGCAGCCACAAGTGAATAATCCCCTGCTCCCGTGGACGACACATCCTGCATTACAGAGGCGGCGGGAGGTGAATGAGGAGGAACACAGCAGGAGGCGCAGCAGCACATTTGCACATGTCGCCGGAGGGAACGTCTCATTTCTATTCAGGATCAGTAAACACAGGGACACGAGCCGAGGAACTGGGCTCTACACGGAATATACACGGAATATACACGTGTTCATGAGGCCGTACTGTACTGACATGTGTTACAAAGACACTCGTCATTTGGTCAGTTTAGAACAGGTTCATGAGGCAAGAACAGAGTAAACTAACAAATACAACTGCCCCTTTAATTAGATAAACCATTAACCTGAAAATAGAAAACATGTAGGAGAATACAGTGTGTGTGTGTGTGTGTGTGTGTGTGTGTGTGTGTGTGTGTGTGTGTGTGTGTTTTCCTTCTCTAATAACGTGATTAATAAATCCATAACAACAAAGTGCAACAAACCTAAAGCAACTCAATGTGAAAGTGTCTTTTCAGTGACAGATTCTGTATCAAAACCATGTCTAAAGTTCACTTCCCAACACTCATTATCATTAAACTGACTGATATGAACACTGAACACATCCATGAACTTCCCCTTTAAATGTGTTGCCGGGCAACAGCTTGACTAAGGCTAAAGGCACATTTCCATCACATTTGTAGCACTTTAAAGGTTCCAATGTGGCACGAGTTGTCCACATTTGGGACATAATCAGAATCCGTGACCGCTCCCTGCTGCACCTGCCCTGTCCCCGTGTCTTTGTTAGAGACTGACCGCTCCCTGCTGCACCTGCCCTGTCCCCGTGTCTTTGTTAGAGACTGACCGCTCCCTGCTGCACCTGCCCTGTCCCCGTGTCTTTGTTAGAGACTGACCGCTCCCTGCTGCACCTGCCCTGTCCCCATGTCTTTGTTAGAGACTGACCGCTCCCTGCTGCACCTGCCCTGTCCCCGTGTCTTTGTTAGAGACTGACCGCTCCCTGCTGCACCTGCCCTGTCCCCGTGTCTTTGTTAGAGACTGACCGCTCCCTGCTGTAGGTGAGGAGGGACAACAGGAGGGACACCAGGACACGGCGGAGAGCAGGACACACCTCTGCCGTAGGTGAGGAGGGACACCAGGACACGGTCTTAGAGACTGACTGCTCCCTGCTCTAGGTGAGGGACACCAGGAGGGACACCAGGAGGGACACCAGGAGGGACACCAGGAGGGACACCAGGAGGGAGCGGGACACACCTCTGCATCTGGAAGAACGTCCCTCCGCAGCGCGTGAGGCGCGTGAAGTTTGATTTGACTTCACAATAACGCGTTCGTGAGACATTGTCCGCGTATTGTCCCCGGTCACGGCACAACCAGGCTCAGGTCAGCGCCGTTGCTAAGGGAGACCGCATTTCATTTGCGTATCCAATGCCAACAAGTGTCCTCGCTCACGTCCGGCACTGGGCCTCAACTTCGCATCGCGTTGTTGTTTTTTCAAACGCACACGCAGATATGACCAGTCACGTGACACGAGAGACACGTTTAAGGAATTGTTTTAACGCGCAGCAAATGTTCCGACTGTATTTCCTGAATAGACAATAACAAGTGCGAAACCGGAAGAAGACATTACCTTTGAGCAGCTCCAGACGATGTCGTGAGGGACAGGTCCATGTATCTCCTGGACAGGTCACGGCGCGCTCCGGTCTCTCGTGTGTGTCCAGCTCAAACTGTCCCCGCACGCGCGCGCTCAGCCCTTTATGTATGTCACGTGAGAGCCGTGCACAGCAACTTCCGCCAAGCGCGCTACAAAATAAAGCTGGTGTAAAATAAGACTTGTGTTATAAGTGTCACATGAGCGCCACCTACTGTAGCTGCACGACTTCAAAGTGTGTGTTTCACCCTGTATCATACAATAATCATGATAATAATAATAATTAATTACCCAGCCTCTGCCTTTCCTTACATTTGTCGACTTCGTTGTTGTTGTTGTTG
>NW_027315790.1:4575067-4630067 GCF_026437365.1 Eucyclogobius newberryi
ATATACAACATGTATACAATATACAACATGTATACAATATACAATAGGTATAAAACAGGTTTATAGCAAAACTCATCCAGTAAAATCATGTGCAAAGTCGAACCTGATTTGATGGATTCTGTCTTTTCAACTTCATTTGCGTCGTTCCCGATCCAGACAAAAACCTGCAGTAGATTCGATGTCACACTCGTTATTTTGATTTACAAGTGCTGTAGAAATCTGTCTGAAGTTAGGTGGCCGACCGAGAGGCTGAGAGAGTTTTTCTCCTTAAAAAGTTAGGATATTTTGTTGTTTATGAAATAATTAAAAGTTGAATTGCCTGTATTTATACTGTACACACCATGCAGCCATCTGTGTTGTTTTTAAAGGTGCAGTACACACCATGCAGCCATCTGTGTTGTTTTTAAAGGTGCAGTACACACCATGCAGCCATCTGTGTTGTTTTTAAAGGTGCAGTACACACCATGCAGCCATCTGTGTTGTTTTTAAAGGTGCAGTACACACCATGCAGCCATCTGTGTTGTTTTTAAAGGTGCAGTACACACCATGCAGCCATCTGTGTTGTTTTTAAAGGTGCAGTACACACCATGCAGCCATCTGTGTTGTTTTTAAAGGTGCAGTACACACCATACAGCCATCTGTGTTGTTTTTAAAGGTGCAGTACACACCATGCAGCCATCTGTGTTGTTTTTAAAGGTGCAGTACACACCATGCAGCCATCTGTGTTGTTTTTAAAGGTGCAGTACACACCATGCAGCCATCTGTGTTGTTTTTAAAGGTGCAGTACACACCATACAGCCATCTGTGTTGTTTTTAAAGGTGCAGTATGTCACTTTCCTGTGGATGCTCTTGTCTCCATCAACTTATTATCGCTCAATAAATAAGTTTGTTTTTGTGTATTGTGTGTATATTTTCTTAGGAAACATTTAGTTATTTTTTGTTGTGCTATAACATTTTGTGAAATAAGTTACTTCTATGATTCATTATAGATATTAAACTTGCAAAAAGACAGATGTTTGTGGTTTTGACTTATCTACAGCAGCAACAAACGTTTGGAGGCTTTTACACTCTGTACGGACACACGCGGTTCTGCTCGGTCTGGAGTGACTTCAGCACGTCCAGTGTGAGCAGAGCATTAAACGAGCAGGTGATGGACGCTCCTCCAGAAAAGTGACATAGTGCACCTTTAAAGTTGGATGTTACATTTATGCGTCTTTACCTGGTCCCACACGTCCAGCAGCATGACGTCATCCTCAGCCAGGTCCTCCTGAGTGAACTCTCCAGGCACTTCCTCGATCTGCACACAGCACCAGAGCCTCCATCAGCTCCTCGTCCTCCCACATCAACTCAAATATTATCAATATTCAAATATTCAAATATTAAAGTAGCTGCTTTGTTTTCATTTAAAACAAAGCAGATGCTTCGCATTTTTAAATTCTGAAGTCGACTTGGTTTAGGGAAGTTGAACTTCTTGCCCTGGTCTTGGTCTAGTCCAGGTTTAGTTCCACAAATTGTCCCTGTTCTTATCTATATATAATATACTGTACAATATATCGGAAATTTATCAATATCGCAAAACTGTTTCACGCAATGCCCGTATTGCAAGAAAATAAATATCACAGGTAATGCCTAAGTCTTCAATTTGGCATAGATTTAACAGATTTGACAGAGATTATTATTTACATTATTATAGAAATTATTCGACTTTCTAATTCCTACTTCCCTTTTTTTTCTTCAAATTAAACAGTTACGGTTAAGTTATTTATGCGTCTACATAATGCTGTTTGCGTCATTCTGATTAATTGGTTTAATTTCTTAACATAAAGTGACTGAAACCAGGAAGTGTGGTTTTAAAGTTCATGGAAATGCTAATTATTTGTCTTTTCAAAATGCTTCAGTTCACACTTTTGCCAGCAGAGGGCACCAAGATTACCATTTCCATTGTAACGTTTTCAAGTGAAATGCCAATGTAAATAAGACTAGTGAATGAAGTCATTTACATTTCCGTTGTAATTGAACTTAACTTGTTATATACTTACTGTACATTGTTATATATCATGGTTTTGTAATATACATATTACTGTACATTGTTATATATCATGTTTTTGTAATGTACATACTGTACATTGTTATATATCATGTTTTTGTAATATACACATTACTGTACATTGTTATATATCATGTTTTTGTAATATACATATTACTGTACATTGTTATATATCATGTTTTTGTAATATACATATTACTGTACATTGTTATATATCATGTTTTTGTGATATACATATTACTGTACATTGTTATATATCATGTTTTTGTAATATACATATTACTGTACATTGTTATATATCATGTTTTTGTAATATACATATTACTGTACATTGTTATATATCATGTTTTTGTGATATACATATTACTGTACATTGTTATATATCATGTTTTTGTGATATACATATTACTGTACATTGTTATATATCATGTTTTTGTAATATACATATTACTGTACATTGTTACATATCATGTTTTTGTGATATACATATTACTGTACATTGTTATATATCATGTTTTTGTAATATACATACTGTACATTGTTATATATCATGTTTTTGTAATATACACATTACTGTACATTGTTATATATCATGTTTTTGTGATATACATATTACTGTACATTGTTATATATCATGTTTTTGTGATATACATTTTACTGTACATTGTTATATATCATGTTTTTGTGATATACATTTTACTGTACATTGTTATATATCATGTTTTTGTGATATACACATTACTGTACATTGCTATATATCATGTTTTTGTGATATAAATTTTACTGTACATTGTTTTTGTGATATACATTTTACTGTACATTGTTATATATCATGTTTTTGTGATATACATTTTACTGTACATTGTTATATATCATGTTTTTGTGATATACATATTACTGTACATTGTTATATATCATGTTTTTGTGATATACATATTACTGTACATTGTTATATATCATGTTTTTGTGATATACATTTTACTGTACATTGTTATATATCATGTTTTTGTGATATACATATTACTGTACATTGTTATATATCATGTTTTTGTGATATACATTTTACTGTACATTGTTTTTGTGATATACATTTTACTGTACATTGTTATATATCATGTTTTTGTGATATACACATTACTGTACATTGTTATATATCATGTTTTTGTGATATAAATTTTACTGTACATTGTTTTTGTGATATACATTTTACTGTACATTGTTATATATCATGTTTTTGTGATATACACATTACTGTACATTGTTATATATCATGTTTTTGTGATATACATATTACTGTACATTGTTATATATCATGTTTTTGTGATATACATATTACTGTACATTGTTATATATCATGTTTTTGTGATATACATTTTACTGTACATTGTTATATATCATGTTTTTGTGATATACATATTACTGTACATTGTTATATATCATGTTTTTGTGATATACATTTTACTGTACATTGTTTTTGTGATATACATTTTACTGTACATTGTTATATATCATGTTTTTGTGATATAAATTTTACTGTACATTGTTATATATCATGTTTTTGTGATATACATATTACTGTACATTGTTATATATCATGTTTTTGTGATATACATTTTACTGTACATTGTTTTTGTGATATACATTTTACTGTACATTGTTATATATCATGTTTTTGTGATATACATATTACTGTACATTGTTATATATCATGTTTTTGTGATATACATTTTACTGTACATTGTTATATATCATGTTTTTGTGATATACATATTACTGTACATTGTTATATATCATGTTTTTGTGATATACATATTACTGTACATTGTTATATATCATGTTTTTGTGATATACATTTTACTGTACATTGTTTTTGTGATATACATTTTACTGTACATTGTTATATATCATGTTTTTGTGATATACACATTACTGTACATTGTTATATATCATGTTTTTGTGATATACATATTACTGTACATTGTTATATATCATGTTTTTGTGATATACATATTACTGTACATTGTTATATATCATGTTTTTGTGATATACATTTTACTGTACATTGTTTTTGTGATATACATTTTACTGTACATTGTTATATATCATGTTTTTGTGATATACACATTACTGTACATTGTTATATATCGTGTTTTTGTGATATAAATTTTACTGTACATTGTTATATATCATGTTTTTGTGATATACACATTACTGTACATTGTTATATATCATGTTTTTGTGATATACATTTTACTGTACATTGTTATATATCATGTTTTTGTAATATACACATTACTATACATTGTTATATATCATGTTTTTGAGATATACATATTACTGTACATTGTTATATATCATGTTTTTGTGAAATACATTTTACTGTACATTGTTATATATCATGTTTTTGTGATATACATTTTACTGTACATTGTTATATATCATGTTTTTGTGATATACATATTACTGTACATTGTTATATATCATATTTTTGTGATATACATATTACTGTACATTGTTATATATCATGTTTTTGTGATATACATTTTACTGTACATTGTTATACATCATGTTTTTGTGATATACATTTTACTGTACATTGTTATATATCATGTTTTTGTGATATACATTTTACTGTACATTGTTATACATCATGTTTTTGTGATATACATTTTACTGTACATTGTTTTTGTGATATACATTTTACTGTACATTGTTATATATCATGTTTTTGTGATATACATATTACTGTACATTGTTATATATCATGTTTTTGTGATATACATACTATGAATCGTCCCGTCTTGTTGGAGCATCCGAACAGGCGCGGGGGATGGGCCGGGGTTTCACTCGCCAGGTTCGCTGAAGTCTGGTACTCGGTCCTGCCGCCCAGCGCCTTCCAGAACTCCCCTGGAAGTACAAACAAATATTTACAAAGGAATTCCAACTACGACATCACATGACACAACGGGCCAATGAGAAAGACTCTACTGAGGCGAGGTAAGTACCATAGTGTGTGTGCTGTGGTCAGAAGAGGAGGAGAGCGCATCTGACCCTACGTGCACTCTCAAGAGCTCAAGAGTGCAGTATAAGTATAATGTGCGCACTATGAGAATAGAGTCACAACGTTTCACCATTAAATGTATATTTTATTTTTATTTTATAAAGCCAAAGCCAGAATTTTGATTTTATTTTATGAGAATAAAGTTAAAATAGTCAAAATAAAGACGTAATTTTACCAAAAATATTGTCAACATTTGAAAGATTTATGTTCCTGCTCTTTATAATCTTTATAATTCCAACAAAAGTTAGTGAAGTTAGTTAAGTTAGTTAAGTTAGTTAGTGAACTATAAAAAGTGGAACTGCTCTCATCGCTCTAACGCGGTTCCACTTCATCACATTCATCTAAAGAGACGTTTGTGAAACTCAGGAGTTCTTCACTTCTGCTTTAGAATAAACTGGGTTATTTGTTTTTTAAAAAAAGACTTCTTTCACAAACGTGTGGCCTGTGCACTTCCTCACAGCGCTGCTGACTCCAGCGGAGGGATTTGTGCTGTTCTTTTTATTTTAATAGATAAGTCCATGTGTAAAGCACAAACAGCTCCACCTGCACTGATGCTGGTTTAAGAAGACAAAAGACTCTCCACCTGGTTCTCCGCCCTCCGTGATGGGCGTGGCCGTACACTTCAGGTACTGGCTCATGTACTTGGCGCCCTTCTGCTCCTCCTCACTGGCTCCTTTACCCATCCACATGTAGCCCCGCCCACCAGGCAGAGTCAGCAGGAAGGCGTCGTTGGAGTTTAGACTGACAGCACACACGTCCACCTATCGCCACGGGAACGCAACCGTTAAACAAATCCATCTGTTACAAAGGTTAAAACCTGTGGAAAACCCCTTTGTCTTCAAAAAACTAAACTCCATCCAAATTTACAAGAAACACATTTTTCTGAGCTGTCAGACTCTAGTCTCAGGGACAAGTCAGACACTTGGTGTGAGACGGGACTGAGGGACATTCAGGGATGTCAACGTCAATGAGTTGTGGCATATTTATGTTTGTCAAAAGTGTAGTTCTGTTACTCCTCCCAGAAGTACAATACATTAAAAAAGTGACTCTAGTAAAAGTAAGCATCTTCAGTAGGAGCATTTGTGCCATACGAGCGCCACAGAGCGTCCTCAGGTGTGTTTACCTCTGCGATCCTGGTGATGGAGGCCAGGTTGCGCCTCACTTGGAAGAGTTGTTTGTCAGGAGGAGGGACAGAGCCTCCCAGGCGGGACGTCCCGTTCTTATAGATGACCAGGGGCTTGGACTTGAACAGGCTCAGCAGGTGCGGGGGCTCCTTACCCTGGCACACTCTCACCTGAGAACAAGAGTTACCAAGGGCTTTATTTGTCATTATACTTGAAAGTCGCACAGCAAATGTCACAGATGTAGGTCAGATGTAAATAAATGTAAAAGACAAACTTAGTTTCCAGAGGGTCAGATTTTTCAAAGGGCCAAGGCCTCGGGGCCGAAGCTGCACAACACACACTGAATGTCCTCTATACTGTTTCAACTGAGATGATACTGCTTTACCAACATTGCTTAGCAAAAATCACACATCCAGAACTGAACCAGAATTAAACTAGGACTAGACTAGTACCAAATACGTCTGAACCAGGACTAACCCGGAATAAAACAAGGACTAAACCAGACAAAACCAGGTCTAAACTAGTGCTACCCAGAATGAAACCACTAAATATTTGTGGGCCGGATTAAATCACTTGGAGGGCCTGATTTGGCCCCTGGGCCTTATGTTGAATAGCCCTGGTCTGTGGTTCAATATCCAGGCCAGGACCAAGAGACTTTATCCAATGCCTTCTGAATATTCAGAGTTAATGTTTTACGTGAGTGCTTAAGGCTAACAAGAACTAGCATGCTAACAGTGAGAATGAAACATGTCGGAAAATGACTTGCAGACGGCACACAGCGGTCTCATTTTGACCCTGTGAGCTGCTTATACAGTCTGTGGGAGTGGCTACAGCATGAAGGTCGCAGGTTTGACTCCCGGGCCTTTCTGTGCGCAGTTTGCATGTTTCCCCCATCAACACAAAACAACAGCTAATGTTCCTCCAGCGAAGGTCCTGATACTTTAAATACCGATATTTGATATATACTATATATATATATATATATATATATATATATATATATATATATATATATATATATATATATATATATATATATATATATATATATATATATATATATATATATATATATATATATATATATATATATATATATATATATATATACTACTTATGCCCTCCTTTACCTGCACTGCGTTTCCTCCCAGAGAGCGGTCCAGTTCCACCGTGAGGAAGGCTGAGGCGGTCAGATCGTCCACGGAGCTGCACGAGCCCTGCCTGACACACCACGAGACACTTTACAGCTTCTACTTCACACAAATGTCAAGTTAACAGACAATTACACTCAACAGCGACACGTTATCATTGCATTTCACTCGCAAAAAATCGTTTGAAAAAGAGAAATATGTCATATGTCTGCAAAGAGTACTGTCCAGTTTAGTTAAAATGATTTGAATTCAAAGTTTTAATCTTGATTTGAGAATTTTGAAGGTATGTTACTTGCCAATAGCTTTAAAAAAAAAAGTGACTTAAACCACCTTTAGTTTAAGTAGATTGAGTTTAGTTGAGTCGAGTGCATTTCACGTGTGTAGAAATAAATATGAAACAGTCTCAGTTCTGTTTCTCAGTGTTTTGTCGTCGACGTTATTGTGTTTCTCATTTCAAGCTAAATTATCTTGAAATCTGGCCATAAAAGAAGATCATTAGAAGCACATAGACTGAATTCTAGACCTAGAGCTTAGCAAGATAAATGCAAAAATCCCACGTTCAGAATTGCAAACGTGCTTCTCGGTTACAGCGCGATAAAGCCCTGATTGTGGCGCGAATGCGAGGATTAAACTTATCAGATGTGCAACAGGAAGACAAAGCATCAGAGCGGAACATAAGAACAGCTGAAAGGTTCCATGAACAAGCAAAATACGAACATTCATTTCAATTATAATGAGAAGCCAACAGCAAATAAAGAAAATGAAATATGTGACGGACTCTGGTCTTTATCTGATGGTTGAAATGTCATGTAAACTGTAATCTGATTTCTCTCTGATCGTTCACAGCTGTCGGGGCGATTTATGATGCAAACTAAAGGCAAAGAGGACGTTACTCTTGCAATGCACTGATGCACAACGCCAGCTGTTTTTGGAGCTATTTATTTGGTTATTTATCTGATTATTGTAAATGTAAACGTTCCCACTGAGAAGAACGACCAAGGCAAAATGTGGACAACAACTGGCCAAATCGAAAGGAGATTTATTGTTTAAATCGACCTTTGAAAGATTTTAACCTTTTCTAAGGGTTCAATCCAATCCACAACTGAAAAGTGCTGCAAACAAACATGAAACACACTTGCTCCTGACCATAATGACCAAAATAATACATTACAATGCAAAGAATAATAATATAAAAATAAATAATGGCTAAAAACTACACATATAATAAAACTCTAAAAGATAAAAAGTAATAAAATAAATAAAACAATTAACTTTTTTTTTTTTTTTTAATTGTTCACCCTCATTTGCTCATAATTAGAAGTTGACTGATTCATGCATGTTTGGATAATCACATATTATTCTAGATTTGAGCCTCAGAAAATCAGTTTCCCCCTATCTCCACCCACAGCCCAGAACTTAATTGAAATTCTTTGGAGTAAAAAAAAAACAAGTATATTCTGGGTTTCAGACATTTGTAGTTAAAAATAAAAACTGTGGTGAAACGTCACTATGAAGAGGCGGGGCTTAGCCATTTCTGCAATTTACAACAGGAAGTCAATAGAACTGTGAATTATTAAGTATATTTTGATTAATATTATGCTTTGCCACTGGTGTTGACCAGTTGACATAAAGTGGAATCCAAAGTAAATAAAGCTTTGTAATCAAATTAAAAACAGACTCATTTCTACAGTTTGTTGAGCTTTAGGGGGTCTCACCATGTGTAGATGATCTGTCTGCTTTAAGGGGTCTCACCATGTGTAGATGATCTGTCTGCTTTAAGGGGTCTCACCATGTGTAGATGATCTGTCTGCTTTAAGGGGTCTCACCATGTGTAGATGATCTGTCTGCTTTAAGGGGTCTCACCATGTGTAGATGATCTGTCTGCTTTAAGGGGTCTCACCATGTGTAGATGATCTGTCTGCTTTAAGGGGTCTCACCATGTGTAGATGATCTGTCTGCTTTAAGGGGTCTCACCATGTGTAGATGATCTGTCTGCTTTAAGGGGTCTCACCATGTGTAGATGATCTGTCTGTTTTAGGGGGTCTCACCATGTGTAGATGATCTGTCTGCTTTAGGGGGTCTCACCATGTGTAGATGATCTGTCTGCTTTAAGGGGTCTCACCATGTGTAGATGATCTGTCTGCTTTAAGGGGTCTCACCATGTGTAGATGATCTGTCTGCTTTAGGGGGTCTCACCATGTGTAGATGATCTGTCTGCTTAAGGGGGTCTTACCATGTGTAGATGATGCGTCTGCTTAAGGGGGTCTCACCATGTGTAGATGATCTGTCTGCTTAAGGGGTCTTACCATGTGTAGATGATCTGTCTGCTTAAGGGGTCTCACCATGTGTAGATGATGCGTCTGCTTAAGGGGTCTCACCATGTGTAGATGATCTGTCGGCTTTAAGGGGTCTCACCATATGTAGATGATGCGTCTGCTTAAGGGGTCTCACAATGTGTAGATGATCTGTCTGCTTAAGGGGTCTCACCATGTGTAGATGATCTGTCTGCTTTAAGGGGTCTCACCATGTGTAGATGATCTGTCTGCTTTAAGGGGTCTCACCATGTGTAGATGATCTGTCTGCTTTAAGGGGTCTCACCATGTGTAGATGATCTGTCTGCTTTAAGGGGTCTCACCATGTGTAGATGATCTGTCTGCTTTAAGGGGTCTCACCATGTGTCGATGATCTGTCTGCTTTAAGGGGTCTCACCATGTGTAGATGATCTGTCTGCTTAAGGGGTCTCACCATGTGTAGATGATCTGTCGGCTTAAGGGGTCTCACCATGTGTAGATGATCTGTCTGTTTTAGGGGGTCTCACCATGTGTAGATGATCTGTCTGCTTTAAGGGGTCTCACCATGTGTAGATGATCTGTCTGCTTTAAGGGGTCTCACCATGTGTAGATGATCTGTCTGCTTTAGGGGGTCTCACCATGTGTAGATGATCTGTCTGCTTTAAGGGATCTCACCATGTGTAGATGATCTGTCTGCTTTAAGGGGTCTCACCATGTGTAGATGATCTGTCTGCTTTAAGGGGTCTCACCATGTGTAGATGATCTGTCTGCTTTAGGGGGTCTCACCATGTGTAGATGATCTGTCTGCTTAAGGGGTCTCACCATGTGTAGATGATCTGTCTGCTTTAAGGGGTCTCACCATGTGTAGATGATCTGTCTGCTTAAGGGGTCTCACCATGTGTAGATGATCTGTCTGCTTTAAGGGGTCTCATCATGTGTAGATGATCTGTCTGCTTTAAGGGGTCTCACCATGTGTAGATGATCCGTCGGCTTAAGGGGTCTCACCATGTGTAGATGATCTGTCTGCTTTAAGGGGTCACACCATGTGTAGATGATCTGTCTGCTTTAAGGGGTCTCACCATGTGTAGATGATCTGTCTGCTTTAAGGGGTCTCACCATGAGTAGATGATCCGTCTGCTTTAGGGGGTCTCACCATGTGTAGATGATCTGTCTGCTTTAAGGGGTCTCACCATGTGTAGATGATCTGTTTGCTTTAAGGGGTCTCACCATGTGTAGATGATCTGTCTGCTTTAAGGGGTCTCACCATGTGTAGATGATCTGTCTGCTTTAAGGGGTCTCACCATGTGTAGATGATCTGTCTGCTTTAGGGGGTCTCACCATGTGTAGATGATCTGTCTGCTTAAGGGGTCTCACCATGTGTAGATGATCTGTCTGCTTTAAGGGGTCTCACCATGTGTAGATGATCTGTCTGCTTTAGGGGGTCTCAACATGTGTAGATGATCTGTCTGCTTAAGGGGTCTCACCATGTGTAGATGATCTGTCTGCTTTAAGGGGTCTCACCATGTGTAGATGATCTGTCTGCTTTAAGGGGTCTCACCATGTGTAGATGATCTGTCTGCTTTAAGGGGTCTCACCATGTGTAGATGATCTGTCTGCTTTAAGGGGTCTCACCATGTGTAGATGATCTGTCTGCTTAAGGGGTCTCACCATGTGTAGATGATCTGTCTGCTTTAAGGGGTCTCACCATGTGTAGATGATCTGTCTGCTTAAGGGGTCTCACCATGTGTAGATGATCTGTCTGCTTTAAGGGGTCTCACCATGTGTAGATGATCTGTCTGCTTAAGGGGTCTCACCATGTGTAGATGATCTGTGTGCTTAAGGGGTCTCACCATGTGTAGATGATCTGTCTGCTTTAAGGGGTCTCACCATATGTAGATGATCTGTCTGCTTAAGGGGTCTCACCATGTGTAGATGATCTGTCTGCTTAAGGGGTCTCACCATGTGTAGATGATCTGTCGGCTTAAGGGGTCTCACCGTGTGTAGATGATCTGTCTGCTTTAAGGGGTCTCACCATGTGTAGATGATCTGTCTGCTTTAAGGGGTCTCACCATGTGTAGATGATCTCTCTGCTTTAAGGGGTCTCACCATGTGTAGATGATCTGTCTGCTTTAAGGGGTCTCACCATGTGTAGATGATCTGTCTGCTTAAGGGGTCTCACCATGTGTAGATGATCTGTCTGCTTTAAGGGGTCTCACCATGTGTAGATGATCTGTCTGCTTTAAGGGGTCTCACCATGTGTAGATGATCTGTCTGCTTTAAGGGGTCTCACCATGTGTAGATGATCTGTCTGCTTTAAGGGGTCTCACCATGTGTAGATGATCTGTCTGCTTTAAGGGGTCTCACCATATGTAGATGATCTGTCTGCTTAAGGGGTCTCACCATGTGTAGATGATCTGTCTGCTTAAGGGGTCTCACCACGTGTTTATGATCTGTCTGCTTAAGGGGTCTCACCATGTGTAGATGATCTGTCTGCTTTAAGGGGTCTCACCATGTGTAGATGATCTGTCTGCTTTAAGGGGTCTCACCATGTGTAGATGATCTCTCTGCTTTAAGGGGTCTCACCATGTATAGATGATCTGTCTGCTTTAAGGGGTCTCACCATGTGTAGATGATCTGTCTGCTTAAGGGGTCTCGCCATGTGTAGATGATCTGTCTGCTTTAAGGGGTCTCACCATGTGTAGATGATCTGTCTGCTTTAAGGGGTCTCACCATGTGTAGATGATCTGTCTGCTTTAAGGGGTCTCACCATGTGTAGATGATCTGTCTGCTTTAAGGGGTCTCATCATGTGTAGATGATCTGTCTGCTTTAGGGGGTCTCACCATATGTAGATGATCTGTCTGCTTAAGGGGTCTCACCATGTGTAGATGATCTGTCTGCTTTAAGGGGTCTCACCATGTGTAGATGATCTGTCTGCTTTAAGGGGTCTCACCATGTGTAGATGATCTGTCTGCTTAAAGGGGTCTCACAATGTGTAGATGATCTGTCTGCTTTAAGGGGTCTCACCATGTGTAGATGATCTGTCTGCTTTAAGGGGTCTCACCATGTGTAGATGATCTGTCTGCTTCAGGGGGTCTCACCATGTGTAGATGATCTGTCTGCTTTAAGGGGTCTCACCATGTGTAGATGATCTGTTTGCTTTAAGGGGTCTCACCATGTGTAGATGATCTGTCTGCTTTAAGGGGTCTCACCATGTGTAGATGATCTGTCTGCTTTAAGGGGTCTCACCATGTGTAGATGATCTGTCTGCTTTAGGGGGTCTCACAATGTGTAGATGATCTGTCTGCTTTAAGGGGTCTCACCATGTGTAGATGATCTGTCTGCTTTAGGGGGTCTCACCATGTGTAGATGATCTGTCTGCTTTAGGGGTCTCACCATGTGTAGATGATCTGTCTGCTTTAAGGGGTCTCACCATGTGTAGATGATCTGTCTGCTTTAAGGGGTCTCACCATGTGTAGATGATCTGTCTGCTTTAAGGGGTCTCACCATGTGTAGATGATCTGTCTGCTTTAAGGGGTCTCACCATGTGTAGATGATCTGTCTGCTTAAGGGGTCTCACCATGTGTAGATGATCTGTCTGCTTTAAGGGGTCTCACCATGTGTAGATGATCTGTCTGCTTAAGGGGTCTCACCATGTGTAGATGATCTGTCTGCTTTAAGGGGTCTCACCATGTGTAGATGATCTGTCTGCTTAAGGGGTCTCACCATGTGTAGATGATCTGTCTGCTTAAGGGGTCTCACCATGTGTAGATGATTTGTCTGCTTTAAGGGGTCTCACCATATGTAGATGATCTGTCTGCTTAAGGGGTCTCACCATGTGTAGATGATCTGTCTGCTTAAGGGGTCTCACCATGTGTAGATGATCTGTCGGCTTAAGGGGTCTCACCATGTGTAGATGATCTGTCTGCTTTAAGGGGTCTCACCATGTGTAGATGATCTGTCTGCTTTAAGGGGTCTCACCATGTGTAGATGATCTGTCTGCTTTAAGGGGTCTCACCATGTGTAGATGATCTGTCTGCTTTAAGGGGTCTCACCATGTGTAGATGATCTGTCTGCTTAAGGGGTCTCACCATGTGTAGATGATCTGTCTGCTTTAAGGGGTCTCACCATGTGTAGATGATCTGTCTGCTTAAGGGGTCTCACCATGTGTAGATGATCTGTCTGCTTAAGGGGTCTCACCATGTGTAGATGATCTGTCTGCTTAAGGGGTCTCACCATGTGTAGATGATCTGTCTGCTTAAGGGGTCTCACCATGTGTAGATGATTTGTCTGCTTTAAGGGGTCTCACCATATGTAGATGATCTGTCTGCTTAAGGGGTCTCACCATGTGTAGATGATCTGTCTGCTTAAGGGGTCTCACCATGTGTAGATGATCTGTCGGCTGCCGGACGTGTACAGGATGATGTAACAGTCTCCTCCATAGAACTGTCCATAGCTCGTCTCGTCCACAGGGACACGCCCACTGCTCTCCACTCTCCAGATCTACAGCAAAGTCAAACGTAAAGAAGTAAATAACTGTTTAAAATGCTCCGTATATTCCAAGTAAAAAAAGAGATCGACCAACATCAGATTTTATAAGAGAATACGTGTAAATTGTGTAGATTTGTTAATCGTCGTTTACGGTTTGTTTCACTTTTGGAGCTCTGAAGTTCTTACGTGAACATTAGGGACGTTTCCATTTGTTTTATTTCCACTGAGCTAAAGTGATCCGAACAGTCCCATTTGAGGGTCTGAAGGGGCCACGAGAGGAACTGAAGCTCCTGAGGTGTGTCCTGAGGTGTGTCCTGAGGTGTGTCCTGAGCTGTGTCCTGAGGTGTGTCCTGAGGTGTGTCCTGAGGTGTGTCCTGAGGTGTGTCCTGAGCTGTGTCCCGAGGTGTGTCCTGAGCTGTGTCCTGAGGTGTGTCCTGAGCTGTGTCCTGAGCTGTGTCCTGAGGTGTGTCCTGAGGTGTGTCCTGAGGTGTGTCCTGAGCTGTGTCCTGAGCTGTGTCCTGAGGTGTGTCCTGAGGTGTGTCCTGAGCTGTGTCCTGAGGTGTGTCCTGAGGTGTGTCCTGAGGTGTGTCCTGAGGTGTGTCCTGAGCTGTGTCCTGAGCTGTGTCCTGAGGTGTGTCCTGAGGTGTGTCCTGAGCTGTGTCCTGAGCTGTGTCCTGAGGTGTGTCCTGAGGTGTGTCCTGAGGTGTGTCCTGAGGTGTATCCTGAGGTGTGTCCTGAGGTGTGTCCTGAGGTGTGTCCTGAGCTGTGTCCTGAGCTGTGTCCCGAGGTGTGTCCCGAGGTGTGTCCTGAGGTGTGTCCTGAGGTGTGTCCTGAGGTGTGTGTCCTGAGCTGTGTCCTGAGGTGTGTCCTGAGGTGTGTCCTGAGGTGTGTCCTGAGGTGTGTGTCCTGAGCTGTGTCCTGAGGTGTGTCCTGAGGTGTGTCCTGAGGTGTGTCCTGAGCTGTGTCCCGAGGTGTGTCCCGAGGTGTGTCCCGAGGTGTGTCCTGAGGTGTGTCCTGAGCTGTGTCCTGAGGTGTGTCCTGAGGTGTGTCCTGAGCTGTGTCCTGAGCTGTGTCCTGAGGTGTGTCCTGAGGTGTGTCCTGAGGTGTATCCTGAGGTGTGTGTCCTGAGCTGTGTCCTGAGGTGTGTCCTGAGGTGTGTCCTGAGGTGTGTCCTGAGGTGTGTCTTGAGGTGTGTCCTGAGCTGTGTCCTGAGCTGTGTCCCGAGGTGTGTCCCGAGGTGTGTCCTGAGGTGTGTCCTGAGGTGTGTGTCCTGAGCTGTGTCCTGAGGTGTGTCCTGAGGTGTGTCCTGAGGTGTGTCCTGAGGTGTGTGTCCTGAGCTGTGTCCTGAGGTGTGTCCTGAGGTGTGTCCTGAGGTGTGTCCTGAGCTGTGTCCTGAGCTGTGTCCTGAGGTGTGTCCTGAGGTGTGTCCTGAGCTGTGTCCTGAGGTGTGTCCTGAGCTGTGTCCCGAGGTGTGTCCTGAGGTGTGTCCTGAGCTGTGTCCCGAGGTGTGTCCCGAGGTGTGTCCCGAGGTGTGTCCTGAGCTGTGTCCCGAGGTGTGTCCTGAGCTGTGTCCCGAGGTGTGTCCCGAGGTGTGTCCTGAGCTGTGTCCCGAGGTGTGTCCTGAGCTGTGTCCTGAGGTGTGTCCTGAGCTGTGTCCTGAGGTGTGTCCTGAGCTGTGTCCTGAGGTGTGTCCTGAGCTGTGTCCCGAGGTGTGTCCTGAGGTGTGTCCTGAGCTGTGTCCCGAGGTGTGTCCCGAGGTGTGTCCCGAGGTGTGTCCTGAGCTGTGTCCCGAGGTGTGTCCTGAGCTGTGTCCCGAGGTGTGTCCTGAGGTGTGTCCTGAGCTGTGTCCCGAGGTGTGTCCTGAGGTGTGTCCTGAGCTGTGTCCCGAGGTGTGTCCTGAGCTGTGTCCTGAGGTGTGTCCTGAGCTGTGTCCTGAGGTGTGTCCTGAGCTGTGTCCTGAGGTGTGTCCTGAGCTGTGTCCTGAGGTGTGTCCTGAGCTGTGTCCCGAGGTGTGTCCTGAGCTGTGTCCTGAGGTGTGTCCTGAGCTGTGTCCTGAGGTGTGTCCTGAGCTGTGTCCTGAGGTGTGTCCTGAGCTGTGTCCTGAGGTGTGTCCTGAGGTGTGTCCTGAGGTGTCCTGGCTCCTCTAGGCACGCCGAGTGGAATACTGCAAGATGATTGGACGAGAGAGAACAACAGAGAACAAAAGAGAACAGAAGAGAACAAGAGAGAACAGAGAACGCAGACTCAGGGATGAAAACAGAAAATAATCAGTCTTCACCAAACTCTGACCTGATCCAGTGACAAACTGGTATTTCTTGTGATGATAACTTTATTTGTTGAGCCAAGAAACTTTGCAAAACAAAGCTAGCACACGTTAGCATTAGCCGTTTCCTGAGCACTTGTGCAGTAGTTTACGTTAAGTCCCGAAATGTTATACTTTCAGTGCTTCCATTGCCCTCTTTCATCAGAATTAAGAGATAAAAACAAATAAAAACGAACAAAGACACACATTTTACTTTATCTGATACATTCATACAACCTACACCTGTATTTTTTTGTTTTCGTCGGTTGGTCATTGTCGGCACCACTACTTTCACGTGGTTCATCATGATGTCGATTTCATATTAAATACCACCTGATTTTTCGACTGTAATCTTCAAATCGGGATTTTAGTTTACCGATCGGGTTAATTGGGAGACAGGACCCAAATCGGGAGACTCCCGACTAAATCGGAAGGGTTGGGAAGTATGCTCCCACTATCCAAATCCAACACATCACATAAAGAGACAAAGAGGAACAGAGAAGTGAAATACATGCAAAAAGGTGGTAATAAACTGAATATTGTGTCTTTTTAACTCCAGCATTAGCCACGTCTCACACACATTTGAAATGACTGAACATGTTTTTTGTGAAGATTAACCTGATTTAGATAATATTTATTAAGGAAACATTTGTGATGTTTGGGTGACAACAGTTGCTCACGCAGCAGACCCTGGCCCAGAACACAAAACTCACTCCACCATCAATCCTACTGTCCCGACGAGCTCCGAGGCTCCGAGGCTCCGAGGCTCCGAGGCACGAGGGCCCGGAGCCAGTAGCTTTAGTGCAGCATTAAATCATCTTTTACTCTCTGCTGCTTGCGCCTCTGGGAAGTGAACATAACTCTACACGAGCACCGGCCCAATGATTGAAACCCTTTAATAAAATCTGCTTGAGTAAAATCAGTTTTGGCTTCTCCCCAGACATTTCTCAGCTCTTGATCACAAACCTTGGTGTCTCCACTCCCATCGTCCACCATGTTGTACTGGGCGGCCATGTGGTGGGACTGGTGCAGCTTGGAGGCGTCAAACTCCACCTGTTTGATGTGAGCGATCCTCTCTGTGACGTAGACCTTCCCCAGACCCTCCGTCTGCTCCCGATCCCGCCAGCTCAGGAAGAACTGTTTGAACATGGGCGTCTCTCCTCCCTCGGGCAGCACCTGGATCTGAGGACGGTGAGAATGGTGAGTCTTTATTCATCATATATCTGGTGGAAATGTTTCAAATCAACTCGGTATAAGCCATAAAATGTATTCCTAATTCAAATCTGTGAGTTTGGTCGATCTCTAAACTGGAGGTTAAAGGAAACATATTCTGCATTATTTACATCGTTATCATGCTTTAAACGTGCTTACCTTTGCACATACACAACTTAAGAGATTTAACTGTTATAGACTAATTTGCATTATTCTATATTCATATTTTATGTTCAATTATTTGGTCAATAGATCTTCATAAACGGGTCATAAACACATTTGGTAAGTCAATGTCACGGCTACGTTCTCACAAACCTTCAGATTAACTATTGATTTTTATAAATTCATTCATTTAGATATTTGATGATAGAATATACACATAACTCTAATAAACTCTAATAAACTCTGATAAACCTACCCACACTAAAGCAGTGTGTCATCTCACCCTCTTTCATAAGTAAAGGGTTAGGGTCATAAATGACACTTTTACTTTGCGTCAGTTTAAAGCGTTTACGTCGTCTCATATATATATATATATATATATATATATATATATATATATATATATATATATATATATATATATATATATATATATATATATATATACATATATATATTGTGAATTATCTCAAGACAAAACTCTGGGACTTTGTGTTCCTTTTGTCTCTGTCAATAGAAATGACTAAATATAGTTTTGTGATGTTTATTTGAAGTTTATCACTGATCACGTCCCATTCATTTCAATGGGTGTGTTGTTTGTTTTCACCCAAAAGGGGGCGGGACGTTCTGGTGGCACAGGAAGTGACGTCGTCATAGACGTGTACGTGCCGAGCGAAGGAGAAGAAACAGTCATAAAAGACATAACACCTGATATGTGCCAACTGAGATGACCTTTGGATTATTCTTTTCTTTTGTTCCATCATTGTTAATGTATAAATACATCTGTGATAAGCTTCTGCCTTAGATGATGTCGACTTCATGTTCTGATTCTAAATAAAGCTAAAAACAAACTGACTGTATTCATTGGTGTTACAAATTCTTATAATTATAAGCACTTTTTTGTAGAATATAGGCTATTGAATTGATTATTTCTCTAATGTAACCTCTATGAAGGACACAAGTGCAGACTATGAAGGACACAAGTGCAGACTATGAAGGACACAAGTGCAGACTATGAAGGACACAAGTGCAGACTATGAAGGACACAAGTGCAGACTATGAAGGACACAAGTGCAGACTATGAAGGACACAAGTGCAGACTATGAAGGACACAAGTGCAGACACATGTTACAGCTAAGACAGTTAAAGAATAAAAACTAAAATCTTGAGGAGAGTTGAACTAAAACAGGCCGAGGGCCACATCTGGGCCCTGGGGCCACAAATGCACGGGTCTGCTGTAGTATACATACAATAAATATAATCCATCATTTAAAATAACACCACAAACAGAACTACAATAACCTGTTTACAAAAACACTTCACATTCTATGTACTTTGATCAAGTTTGTCTTTATATTTAAGTTATTGTATGTAATGCCCATGAGAATCAGTTGGGGGTGACGAGTTAGAGTAACTCAAACTACTTTATTAGACTAAGGATCAGAATCAGTAACTCGTTAGTTATGGTTACGTCATCGTTCTCATCTCGTTACTCAGAGCTCCACATGTGGTGAGCAGACGCACTGAGCAACGAGTAAGAAACCTTCAGACGCATGTTCAGAAAAGACTCCTTCTCCTTTGTTATAATCACAGTTTTGTATCTGAGTAAATGTAACAGCGATGTGGTGAGTTCCATTTCAATAAAGTATAAAGTAAGTGCTAAAACAGTGATGTTTTTCTTCACTTGAGGACAGACACTTATTATAAGGCATTGGACTGGAATCTGTCAACATAAGTGATAAACTCAGTCAAACGTATTTACTGTATTTACTATTTACTAATGTTACTGTGTTCAGCAAGGCAAATGGATATAGATACAATAAAGTTAAGTATTGGTAAAGCAGAGTACTCTAACACGTTACTTTTATAACGCAGTAACATAACACGCTAGTTTTCCAGGGCAGTGATGAGGTAACGCAACAAGTTACTTTTAAAAGTAACGCGAGCCACGCTCTCTGGCCCATAAGGCATGAACGTGATGCTACGACTCAGGCGAACAAGAACAACAGCTGAAACAGGTGACACCTCGTAACCATGGATACTCCTGACAATAAAGAACTATGTGGTAGTTTCAGGGTAGTTAGCTCAGAGGCCAGAGGCCCCCGTCAGAGGCCCCCGTCAGAGGCCCCTGTCAGAGGCCCCCGTCAGAGGCCCCCGTCAGAGGCCCCCGTCAGAGGCCCCCGTCAGAGGCCCCCGTCAGAGGCCCCCGTCAGAGGCCCCGTCAGAGGCCCCCGTCAGAGGCCCCCGTCAGAGGCCCCCGTCAGAGGCCCCCGTCAGAGGCCCCCGTCAGAGGCCCCCGTCAGAGGCCCCCGTCAGAGGCCCCTGTCAGAGGCCCCCGTCAGAGGCCCCTGTCTGCTGGATGAGGTGAAACGTCTTCACACTTCACACAAAACTAAGCATCAGACAAAAGGCAACGTGATTGAAACAATTTCTATCTATTTAACTGCCCAACACAGAGCGATAGAAATATTACATCTGCAGTGACCCACTTTTTACATCATGTTTCTTATGATCACACACACGACATCTCTGCCCTGGATATGTCATTTCTACATCTAAAGTAGAGACTGCCTTCTTTTAAGATAAGATAAGATATTCCTTTATTGTCCCACATGGGGAAATTAACAGATCACTTATAGGAAGTTTGAAAAACACTCTCAGTAGAAGATCACTTATAAACAAAAACTCCCACAGACAAAACCTCACATTTCCCAACAAGGGATGGAGGGAAAAATAATAAAGATAAAAATAAATAAATACATAAATACCATTGCATATGAATCACGACAGTAATTGCACATATGACGGAATTGCACATGGTTAGGTCAGTATTGTGAGTGTTCAGGACTAACAGTGTTTGTTATCTCATAAACTTAGAATAAGGCCACACAAAACAGTTACAAAATAAATTCTTTGTGCTTAAATTATCCATGGTGAAAGTGCTGGATTAATTACGGAAAGGTAGAATCAACAAATGTTAATTGTATAGTTTTCTTATGTTACAGCTACACAACGCTATTCTATTTTTGAAATTCAATTCATTGCAAAGACCTAAAAAGTGTTTGTAAAATATATTTAAAAAGTATGGTTTGGTCAGATTTTCGTGGTTGAATGCCCCATAAGGACATAACAGACGTGCAGGTGAACAAAAGAAGAAGAAAAAAGGTTTAGCTCACATGAAAAAGCACTTTATTTGATGCTCAGTTCAAAAGTCCTCCTGGTTTGGTTGTGTTCACAGTGACAGAACGTACCTGTGTGTTGGCGGGATATCCCATCTGCTGAATGAAGCCCTCGGCGCTCTTCATGGCCTCTCGCCTCTCGTTGGTGTTGGCGTTACGGCCTGAAAAACACAAGAGGAAACGTTTAGATCCAGGAGAGAGTTCTGAAGGTCACGGTTTGACCTCAGGGCCTTGGAATTGGTTTGATATTGAAAATGTGGTAGATATTTGGGTTTGTTTAAGAGTTCCTTTGAATGGTTCTGTCCTTGAAATATCAAAAGGTCAATCTCAGACTAGTATTCCAGGTTTGTGCAAGAAAGTACTTTTGGTTTATTGTCAGCTTTTTCTGCATTTATTTCAATTTTCTGCACTTCCACATCCTCTTTCATGATCTCTTTATTTAATGCATTGGGTTTGGATAATGTTGGATAAATTATGCAGTGTAAATATAACATTGTGGGTCTTGACACGAGTGCTGTTTGTTGATGAGCAGGAAACAGTTAATAGTAACGTTCGCTAGCTTTGTTTTAGCATGTGGGCTCACATAGGATACAGTAAGTTACTATCAGTGGAAATGTGGTGATTTCTCACAGGATCAATCCAGTGTTTGATGAGAAATGATCATTTTCTGTTCCATCTACTTCTTTCCGTGTGGATTTCACCTGAGTCTGAATTCTGTCTTGTCCAATTATCTTTCACTAAAGTGCTCCAGGAACCTCAATTTAGAAGCTCTCAGGGTTAACGTGGGATTTTATCTAATTCATTTTATTTTTATGGTATTTATTTATATACTTTCAATACATTTAATTGAATTTAATTGATTTTTTTTTTTTGCTTCGGATCGCTTAAAAGTGAGTGGAGACAAACCAGTACCGTTCCCATGTCATTCCCAGTTTGCATTAGATTTAACTTTTTTAAACAGTGGGAATGGAAATAGAACTGTGATAAAGCAAAAAATAAGCTGTACGTTTTTTACTTTATTTTAAATTAAAATAAAAGGCTCAGGCTATGGATTTTTAAATCTTGAAAAGATCTTTAAAGATTGGTTATCAGCAGCAAGACAAATATCAACAGAATCCATCAGTATTATTGTTAATGTCTTGGTTTTTGAGGTTCAAGTCCTCAAACTTCGCTCAGTTGTCATGAATGGTTTTGACATGATCTTGTAGACGATATTTTCCACACTTTGAAAAACAAAAAGTCTCCTGTGTTAAACTGTAACTGAAGCAGAGGAACGATACATTATGAAGTACATTTTTCATAACAGAAGGTTAGGTTGAAGCTGACCTTTCCACACAAAGATGATGTTGTTCTTGCCGTGGTCCAGGATGAAGCACTCGTCGCACAGCAGGTCGCTCTGTTGGAAAGGGTTCTCCTCTCTGACCACGGTCAGCTTCATGGAGCCTGAGGCGTCCGACACCTGCACAGACACCACAGGGTCTGGTCAGGGTCTGGTCAGGGTCTGGTCAGGGTCTGGTCAGGGTCTGGTCAGGGTCTGGTCAGGGTTAAGCCTTTCCTTTTCTCCTGCTCCTCTCATGTTTTGTACGTTGTATTCTCGACCAGTTTCATTGGGTCTAAAACTACATTTTCCCCCAAGTTTCACCTCAGAATACATTTAAGTATTACTCATATACAGTAAGAAGCCAGCCAGAAAATCAGCAGCACTAGTTAAGACCAAAGGCAAACTACAACAGAAATAATAAGTGGTTTATACAGAATACTACGTGAGTGTAGTATATAAGGTTAAACGTTATTGAGCTCATGAGGAGATTTTGATCCTTCAGAGTTCATATGCAGCAAAATCATCACTTCTGACTGATCATGATCCATCTGATGTGAGTCAATCACATGACTTGCTGTACGTACATCATTTAAAGTCCCTTAACTTAATATAACTAAAACATATTTTGAGCTCTCTTGTGACCTCAGCCAGTGCTGCTGGGGCCAAGTGTCCCCAGGGGCCCATCTCCAGCTCTTGTGCTTGTGTGTTTGTACCATGTAGAGTTTGGCCATCTTCCTGTTGGACACGTCTGCACTGACGTCTTCATCATCATTTCCCTCAGGCAGCACAGGCTTCTCTCCAAGGACCTGCTCACACGTTACAGTCATAATGTCTATTATACACTTAAGAACATATTCATTCTACACATCCAAACATAAATGGAGATGCAGCTGGACTAACTCATTTGATGTCATAATCAGTCTGCTGGATGTCTCCAAATGATAAATATGGCAGATATATCAGGCTAATATTTGTACTTTTTAGTGTATTGCACCCTTAAATCTACAGCATATCCAATATTACTGTATATTTTGGGGTGACAAACAATAGGTCCCAGATAGGTTTGCTGTAAATAGATGTCTTTATTTGACTTTTATTATGCAGAGACAGAGCTATTGTTATTTCAAAACAAACTGTGGAAAATGTGTCAAAACTATGCAGAGGTTATGGACCATCTGCTGCTCTGGATTCTAAAATATTGGCATCAGGCGGAAAAAAAACCCGACATATCAGTCGATCTCTACAAAGGACGAGCGATATCACCAGCAATGAATATGTCAACGAACAATATTCAGACAATATTTTAATAATGCCTGTCTTAGGTTCAAGTATCACACGGACATAAAAGGACCACAAAAGGGCAGAAATATTACTTTAGTTTAAGAGATTACACTAGATGTTTCATGCTCTTTTTGAGGTCATTCCTAATCGTTTTAATTATAGTCTATATTCTCAATATTCAAATTTTGCATATTTCCAAAACAACGATTGTGATATTATCTGTAGCTCTACTCCAAACCTTCTGTTTCACACTAAATGAAGTGTCATTTGTACCTCTACGAGCGCGTGGGGCTCACTGTCCTCCTCCACCACCACCAGCTGAGCGCGGGCGTTCCTCTCGTTGTCACGGATACCGCGGGCCACGTGTGCCGCCTTCAGCCGCTCGAACTTATTGCATTTGGAGCCGCACCACTGATAGATCGTCTACACACAAACACACACAGTGTTATAGTGATTATAGTGCAGCTGGCACTGTTAGTCACCTGAGTCCCTAAAGTAGTACAATTATAGACTATATTATGTTCTAAACTAAACTGACACACAAACAAAAATTTACTAAAAACAAACCTAGGACCAAAATAAAGCAGGTCCAATGGAGGAATAAATGGTATTGGCCTCTGACGTGAAGCGCTCTCCAGAACTAAACCAGAGAGAACTAAACCAGCTCTAAAACAGACAGAACCAGAACTAAACCAAGCACAGATTTGAATTAGACCTAAACCTAAATCAGAACTCAACATAAACCTATCCATTGATTAAAATTATTATTATTCAAACTGACATAAAACTCCAACGATGGCAGTGATGGATTGATACCTGGAGTGAAAAAAGCAATAACAAGGAAATGGATGAACAGAACGACTGTGAAGGACTGGACTGGAATCATTCTGGACACTGGGAGTAATGGGACGTATCTTTGGCTTGTATTTGGTCTACTCTGTTTATTTTCGATTTTGTGTTTTCACTCTCTGGTTTTATATATATATATATATATATATATATATATATATATATATATATATATATATATATATATATATACTTATATATATTTTACTTTATTTGATTATTATTTACTTTATTTTATTATTATTTTATTATTATTTTATTTATTTTTTTCCTCCATTCCCTATTAAGATATGAGAGGAGTTTTGTTAATACGTTTTTTGTTTTGTTTATAAGAGTTCTTCTATTCAGAGTGTTTTCTTTAAACTTGCTATAAGTTATCTGTCCTTTTCCCCTGTATTTACTGCAGTGTTACACTGACATTTCCCCATGTGTGACAATAAAGGAATATCTTATCTTATCTTATAACAATAGTAATATATCTAAACTCAGAAAATGGAAACCTTCTTAAACCAAAAGTATAAATGTATTTATTTATTTGTCTATGGGAGTTTTTGTTTATAGGAGATCTTCTACTGAAAGTGTTTTTCAAACTTCCTATAAGTGATCTGTTCTTTTCCTCTGTATCTTCCTGCGTTGCATCAATGAAATTTCCCCATGTGGGACAATAAAGGAATATCTTATCTTATAAATGTCCATCATGATGCCAGACTTCCATATAAAGGGTCCTTCTTACATGTCCCAGGTCGAGGATGAAGCAGTCTCCACTGTTGAAGCTGGACCAGCCCAGAGGCACCTGCGTGGCCCTGACCACGCGGCGTCCTTTGATGTGCAGCAGTCTGCGCCCGGTCAGCTCGTTGGTGACCACGTGGTGGAAGCCTGAGGCCACGCCTCCTGTCTGAGCGGGGAAAGTCACAGTCATGTGATGTTTGTGTTTGTCAGAATGAGTCACTGTTGGACCTAGCACCAGGTTCTTTCCAGAAGCTAAAGCACAGGCCTGAGGAGAAGAGCTCATGTGTGGAATAATACTGATGTTTTTGTCACAACCTTTATCATTATGAATATAGAACGCTTCATTTATTAGGCCCGAGCGCCACAAGCTGGCGAGAGGCCTATTAGTCTCGTAAGGCCTCGTAAGGCTGCGAAAGTGCGCACGTAGTGCGCACGAAATCGAGCGCGAAGCGCTCGCCCACTTCCAAACACTCACTAACGCACTCCTCCACTCATGCACGCCCCGTGCATGCTAATTAGTTGTAGGAAAATGGAACATTACCGTTGTAAACGGGCGAAGCCCGTGCAAAAGTTTGCACTAAACGAGCACTTTACATTGGGATGACGACCACGAAGCGGTCGTCATCCCCATATAAAGCACTCATTTGCGCTAAGTAGCTCACGAATACGTTCCCCATCTCTTGCATGTTCCGTGCATATAAGCATGTAATGCAAAAATTGAACATTATTACTGTATAGAGGGCCAAAAACACAAAGTGGGCGGAGCCCACTCAAAATTAACGAAAGTACCCGTCAGTGACCAGGGACCCACACCATGAGGTAGGAAAGCGCGAGCGCTTTCCGAAAATGTATAGTTTATGATATTTGAAAAATGGGAAACATTGTTTTTGCATCGGAATATTATTCTTTCTTCTTCTCGGGACCAACCCCCCTATTTTTCACCCAGTGAACATTGACGAAAAGTCACAAAAATTTGCACGCCTCTAAAAATCGTGCCTCTCTACATTCTGGCTATTTCCCTTTTCTAAAATTAAAAAAATTGGCGCGTCAGCGCCCCCAAATGTACCAAAAATGCATTGAGAGATGGGAAATGACCCAAAAAAAATCTGATCGTAGAATCATGAAATTTGGCGCAGAGGTAGATGGTGACAAGAGAAGTAAAAAATATTATTACGGCAACGCCGTCCGCCCAACCAAATGTCGGCCATATTGCTTCAAAAATGGCTAAACATGACTTCGGAGTTTTTCCAAACGTCGTACTTTTACGAACTCCTCGCAGGGCGTTGGCCCTAAAAAGCTGAAATTTGGTGAAAATGCTACTGAGGAGTGGGACATCAAAAGTTATCCAAATTACATTGATACCTCTCACGGTCTCTGTGCGGCGAAGCCGCAAACTGTAGCTAGAATTTCAGAAATCTCCCATATTTAAAATTTCTGCCGTTTGCGCAGATAAAGTCCGAATTGCGTCAAATTAGAATCAGTTGTTAAACTCTTTGCCCTAAACCTACTTGAAGTGAAATAAATTCATTTGGCGCCACAGCGCCCCCTACAGATTTTATATGGAGGTTAAATGTTTAGTTTTGCGAAATTATATGAAATTTGACACACAACTCAATTTTAGCATCCCCATCAAAAAAGTCAATGACTCATGTCATAATTGTTATGGCGTTGCCGTAACGATGACCGAAACCTTTCATGTTATTCCAATGGGGAAATCGCCAGAACATGTTTACACTTTAGACTTTCACAAACTCCTCCCAGGGCGTCAGCCCTATTAACCTGAAATTTGGTGAGACTCATCTTCAAGACCATCAAAAGTTATCCACATTTTCATTCAAAGAGTCACGGTGTCTGTGCGGCAAAGCCGCACATTTTGCCAAGAATTCAAAATAAAATTGCTTTTTGATGGTAAAACAAAGGGGAGAAGATGTGACAGCGTCACAGATTCAGCAGTAGGCGTAATAAAAGGACAATTGGGGCGCGTTAGCGCCCCCTCCTCTTGCGGCGTGGCGGCGGTGTGGCGGCGGCGTGGCGGCGGCGTGGCGAGGGCCGATCATTGCCGCTTGCGGCTATATTTTTTATTATTTTTCTTGTTCTTCTTCAGCGCTTTGATCTCTAATTTGACCCCCTGAACATGCTCAAAAACTCACCAAACTTTGCCCAAAATTCAGAATCGGCGAAAAATTTAGTTTTTTCTGGGCCATTTTTTTTTGCGTTAAAAAATGGCGCGACAGCGCCACCGACAAAAGTCAAAATACATTGCGCCTATGGAAGACACCCCGAGGTCAACTTTGTCGTAGAGCTACGAAATTCGGGACACGCATTCCTCTCGTGAGGACAAAAAAAAAATATTATTGTGGCCACGCCCCCAGACTTACCCTATGGCCACCATCTTCCTTTGAAAATGAAAACACGCTGTGTTAGCCATTTTGTTCACGTCAAACTTTGACGAACTCCTCCTAGGGCGTTTTGCCCACCGACTTCAAAATCGGCGGACGTCCTCTGGACAAGTGGGGCATCTAAAGTTATTCAATTTTTTGAGATACCTTTTACGGTCTGTGTGCGGCGCAGCCGCAAAGTTGGACAACTTATTTTGGAATATTGCAGGTCTAAAAATTGCTCCCATTTGATCAAAACCAGTCCGATTAGGACAAAATTTGAATCATTTGTTAAACTTTCTAGTTTGGACCAGTTTAGGCTGACAAAATTGAAATGGCAGTGATAGCGCCCCCTACAGAGTGACCTTTAAATTAACATTGAAGGTCAAAAATTAGTTTTACCAAAATTGTCTAAACTTTACCCAAAATTCTATTTTGCCGTCCCGATCACAAAAGCCAATCACAAAAATGCCTAAATTTTTACGCCGTAGTCGTAGCGATGACAGAAACCTCCCATGTTATCCCTATGGGAAAACCACAAAATCTCTCAAATTACCACATTTTTATGTTTTACACTTTAACGAAGTCCTCCTAGTGCGTTTTGCCCACCAACCTCAAAATCGGTGTACGTCCTCTAGACAAGTGGTGTATCTAAAGTTATCCAAATTTTAAGGATAACTTTTACGGTCTTTGTGCGACGGAGCCGCAAACGTTTCCCAGAATTCTGACTATTTGGCCTTCAGAGTGGCCTATAAACAATAGAGTTTTTCCAAATGACATGATATTTTGAACAAAATTCTCAATTGCCATCCTGATCATAAAAGTATGAGAGCCAAAGTCATATTTTGTACGGCGTAACCGTAGCGTTGACAGAAACATCCCATGTTATCCTTATGGGAAAATCGTAGAATCGCTCAAATCACCACATTTTTACGCTTCACACTTTAACAAACTCCTCCTAGGGCGATTGTCCGATCAAGTTCATATTTGGAGAATATCATCTACACAAGCGGGGCATCAAAACTTACCCATATTTTGATTCTAAGTGCTACGGTCTCTGTGTGGCGGACCCGCAAATATATGTCAGAAATGGGAAAACAGCGGAATCTCTAAAATCACCACATTTTTACGCTTCACACTTTAACGAACTCCTCCTAGGCCGATTGCCCGATCAAGCTCATATTTGGGGAAAATCATCTACACAAACGGGGCATCAAAAGTTATCCATATTTTGATTTTAAGTGGTACGGTCTCTGTGCCGTGGAGCTGCAAATATACTGTCACAAATGGGAAAAACGCCAAATCCTTGAAATGTTCACATTTACGCTTCACACTTTAACAAACTCCTCCGTGGGCAATAGCTCGATCAAGCTTTACTTTGGGAAAAATCATCTACACAAGCGCGGCATCAAAAGTTATCCATATTTATATTCCAAGTGCTACGGTCTCTGTGCGGCGGCGCAGCAAATTTGACTGACACTTGTGTTCATTTCCACTGGATTGGCCATGTCCAATGTGTCGCCGTCTGTCAAGTTCTTTTTTTATTCAACACACAATAAGGGCGCCATCTTTATCAAGTCAAAAGCGCAGAGTCGGAAGGCCGGCGGCCCGCGAGGGCCGTTGGATGCCGCTTGCGGCTTTAATTCTTCTTCTTCTTCGTCTTCTTCTTCTCGGGACCAACCCCCCTATTTTTCACCCAGTGAACATTGACGAAAAGTCACAAAAATGTTCACACCTCTAAAAATCGTGCCTCTCTACATTCTGGCTATTTCCCTTTTCTAAAATAAAAAAAATTGGCGCGTCAGCGCCCCCAAATGTACCAAAAATGCATTGAGAGATGGGAAATGACCCAAAAAAAATCTGATCGTAGAATCATGAAATTTGGCGCAGAGGTAGATGGTGACAAGAGAAGTACAAAATATTATTACGGCAACGCCGTCCGCCCAACCAAATGTCGGCCATATTGCTTCAAAAATGGCTAAACATGACTTCGGAGTTTTTCCAATTGTCGTACTTTTACGAACTCCTCCCAGGGCGTTAGCCCTAAAAAGCTGAAATTTGGTGAAAATGCAACTGAGGAGTGGGACATCAAAAGTTATCCAAATTACATTGATACCTCTCACGGTCTCTGTGCGGCGAAGCCGCAAACTGTAGCTAGAATTTCAGAAATCTCCCATATTTAAAATTTCTGCCGTTTGCGCGGATAAAGTCCGAATTGCGTCAAATTAGAATCAGTTGTTAAACTCTTTGCCCTAAACCTACTTGAGGTGAAATAAATTCATTTGGCACCACAGCGCCCCCTACAGATTTTATATGGAGGTTAAATGTTTAGTTTTGCGAAATTATATGAAATTTGACACACAACTCAATTTTAGCATCCCCATCAAAAAAGTCAATGAGACCCATGTCATAATTGTTATGGCGTTGCCGTAACGATGACCGAAACCTTTCATGTTATTCCAATGGGGAAATCGCCAGAACATGTTTACACTTTAGACTTTCACAAACTCCTCCCAGGGCGTTAGCCCTATTAACCTGAAATTTGGTGAGACTCATCTTCAGGACCATCAAAAGTTATCCACATTTTTATTCAAAGAGTCACGGTGTCTGTGCGGCAAAGCCGCACATTTTGCCAAGAATTCAAAATAAAATTGCTTTTTGATGTAAAACAAAGGGGAGAAGATGTGACAGCGTCACAGATTCAGCAGTAGGCGTAATAAAAGGACAATTGGGGCGCGTTAGCGCCCCCTCCTCTTGCGGTGTGGCGGCGGTGTGGCGGCGGTGTGGCGGCGGCGTGGCGGCGTGGCGAGGGCCGATCATTGCCGCTTGCGGCTATATTTCTTTCTTCTTCTTCTTCTCGGGACCAACCCCCCCATTTTTCACCCAGTGAACATTGACGAAAAGTCACAAAAATTTGCACACCTCTAAAAATCGTGCCTCTCTACATTCTGGCTATTTCCCTTTTCTAAAATAAAAAAAATTGGCGCGTCAGCGCCCCCAAATGTACCAAAAATGCATTGAGGGATGGGAAATGACCCAAAAAAAATCTGATCGTAGAATCATGAAATTTGGCGCAGAGGTAGATGGTGACAAGAGAAGTAAAAAATATTATTACGGCAACGCCGTCTGCCCAACCAAATGTCGGCCATATTGCTTCAAAAATGGCTAAACATGACTTCGGAGTTTTTCCAAACGTCGTACTTTTACAAACTCCTCCCAGGGCGTTGGCCCTAAAAAGCTGAAATTTGGTGAAAATGCTACTGAGGAGTGGGACATCAAAAGTTAACCAAATTACATTGATACCTCTCACGGTCTCTGTGCGGCGAAGCCGCAAACTGTAGCTAGAATTTCAGAAATCTCCCATATGTAAAATTTCTTCCGTTTGCGCAGATAAAGTCCGAATTGCGTCAAATTAGAATCAGTTGTTAAACTCTTTGCCCTAAACCTACTTGAAGTGAAATAAATTTATTTGGCGCCACAGCGCCCCCTACAGATTTTATATGGAGGTTGAATGTTTAGTTTTGCGAAATTATCTGAAATTTGACACACAACTCAATTTTGGCCCCATCAAAAAAGTCAGTGAGACCCATGTCATAATTGTTATGGCGTTGCCGTAGCGATGACCAAAACCTCCCATGTTATTCCAATGGGGAAATCGCCAGAACATGTTTACACTTTAGACTTTCACAAACTCCTCCCAGGGCGTTAGCCCTATTAACCTGAAATTTGGTGAGACTCATCTTCAGATGTGGACCATCAAAAGTTATCCACATTTTTATTCAAAGAGTCACGGTGTCTGTGCGGCAAAGCCGCACATTTTGCCAAGAATTCAAAATAAAATTGCTTTTTGATGGTAAAACAAAGGGGAGAAGATGTGACAGCGTCACAGATTCAGCAGTAGGCGTAATAAAAGGACAATTGGGGCGCGTTAGCGCCCCCTCCTCTTGCGGCGTGGCGGCGGCGTAGCGAGGGCCGATCATTGCCGCTTGCGGCTATATTTTATTCATTATTATTGATGAATCTTTATTTAACCAAGTGAAAATTGAGACCGAGACCTCTTTTTCAAGGTGAAACAGTTACACATTTAAGATACATGAATATTTTCTAAATTAAAATCTACATTTAACAGCACAGACTATTTTTAAAGGATTCGTCGTAGTAGTGTTGGTAAAAGCAGTTTAAATGGATTTGTCACGGTTTTTTGGGCCCAAATTTGAGTCTTATTTCCTCGTGGCGTGGACGGCCGATTAGTCCTGCCACGTATCAATCATAAAACGCACCTACCGCTCAGCTGCAGCCGCGTGTGGCTCGTCCCCATGTGGCATGTGCACGGGGGAGTGGCATGTGCACGGGGGAGTGGCATGTGCACGGGGGAGTGGTATGTGCACGGGGGAGTGGCATGTGCACGGGGCGTGGCATGGCACTTCCGCCTGAGTTCTCAAATCGTACATAACACCTTTGAGTTTTCCCAGAATGCATTTGGAAGAAAAAAACAAAAGTGACAGGATATTGTATGTTTATAATGTTAAAATGTAATTATGAGAAGTAGAATGTGCCTCAAATTGGGCGTCATTTGGTCAAAACGTGTTTAAAATAGTTGTTATTAGTTCTGTTGATGCTAAAATACAGCATTTTCTTTCCCCGACATCAACACCAATACTTGATAATTGATACTGGTCATACTTTATGGTCGAAGGCATTTCAATAAATATATGTATAAAAAAGAAGGCAAACTGAACACCTGAGTCAGTATTGATATATTGATATATTGATACTATAATACCGATACGCCTCTCCTCAGCTTGCATTGCAGTAGCATGTAGCCGTTAGCATTCTTGGATGTTCGTACAAATGTCTGTATTTGACGCTATATAACATAACTAGTGTGATACATGTACCCGCCCAGTGTGATACATGTACCCGCCCATGTGTGATACATGTACCCGCCCAGTGTGATACATGTACCCGCCCAAGTGTGATACATGTACCCGCCCAAGTGTGATACATGTACCCGCCCAAGTGTGATACATGTACCCGCCCAAGTGTGATACATGTACCCGCCCAAGTGTGATACATGTACCCGCCCAGTGTGATACATGTACCCGCCCAAGTGTGATACATGTACCCGCCCAAGTGTGATACATGTACCCGCCCAAGTGTGATACATGTACCCGCCCAGTGTGATACATGTACCCGCCCAGTGTGATACATGTACCCGCCGAGTGTGATACATGTACCCGCCCAAGTGTGATACATGTACCCCGCCCAGTGTGATACATGTACCCGCCGAGTGTGATACATGTACCCCGCCCAGTGTGATACATGTACCCGCCCAGTGTGATACATGTACCCGCCCAAGTGTGATACATGTACCCGCCCAGTGTGCCCAGTGTGGTACATGTACCCGCCCAGTGTGCCCAGTGTGGTACATGTACCCGCCCAGTGTGCCCAGTGTGATACATGTACCCGCCCAAGTGTGATACATCAACCTGGACTTTCACTGCTACGCTGACGACACCCAGATATACCTCACCACCAAATCCACCCAAAACCCTCCCCTCAGCCACATCGAAGCCTGCATCTCTACAATAAAATCATGGCTCACTCTCAACTTCCTCAAACTGAACAGTGACAAAACAGAGCTCCTCCTCACCAAATCCACTCTCAATAAAACTGGTCCCTTTTCACTCAGCATCGACACCTCGACCATCACCCCCTCTACCCTGGTACGCAATCTCGGTGTCATCATGGACCCCACCCTCTCCTTCACTCCCCATGTCAGCCACATCGTCAAGACCTCATACTTCCACCTCCGCCGCATCGCCAAAATCCAACACTGCCTCACCCTCCCCGCGGCTGAATCCATCATCCATGCCTTCATCTCCTCCCGCCTCGACTACTGCACCTCCCTCCTCACTGGCATCTCCTCCCATTCCCTCCATAGACTCCAAATGGTCCAAAACTCCGCTGCCCGCCTCCTCACCCACACCCTCCTCCTCACCCACACCCGCCTCCTCACCCACACCCTCCTCCTCACCCACACCCGCCTCCTCACCCACACCCGCCTCCTCACCCACACCCTCCTCCTCACCCACACCCTCCTCACCCACACCCGCCTCCTCACCCACACCCTCCTCCTCACCCACACCCTCCTCCTCACCCACACCCTCCTCACCCACACCCGCCTCCTCACCCACACCCTCCTCACCCACACCCTCCTCCTCACCCACACCCGCCTCCTCACCCACACCCGCCTCCTAACCCACACCCTCCTCACCCACACCCGCCTCCTCACCCACACCCGCCTCCTCACCCACACCCGCCTCCTCACCCACACCCGCCTCCTCACCCACACCCTCCTCCTCACCCACACCCTCCTCACCCACACCAGCCTCCTCACCCACACCCGCCTCCTCACCCACACCCGCCTCCTCACCCACACCCGCCTCCTCACCCACACCCTCCTCCTCACCCACACCCGGTCCCGTGATCACATCACTCCCGTTCTCCGCTCTCTCCACTGGCTCCCCATCAAGCAGCGCATAAACTTTAAAATACTCCTCCTCACCTTCAAAGCTCTTCACCACCTTGCCCCCCCCTACCTGTCTGACCTCCTCATCCCCCACCGCCCCTCCCGAGCTCTCCGCCCCTCCCCCACCGCCCCTCCCGAGCTCTCCGCTCCTCCTCCTCTCTCACCCTGGCTGCACCAACATCCCGACTCAAAACTTTTGGCGACAGAGCATTCTCCCGAACAGCACCCCGACTCTGGAACTCCCTCCCCCCATGTCCCACTCTCCCTCACTCACAACATTCAAATCCCGCCTAAAAACATACCTCTTCACCCAAGCCTATGACCTGCCCCTCCCCTAGCCTCCTCTACCCCATTGCATACTCTTCTACCCCCTGTTACATCCCCATCTTTTTCTCTCTACTTCTTCTGTCTTGTTCATTTTATCTGTATATTAATGTGTACTGTACGTGTTGTCCCCCCCTGTCTGTAAATACCCCCCCCCCTTTTTTTTTTTTTTTTTTATTATGTTCAGCGTCTTTGGGTCACTGAAAAGCGCTATATAAATAAAAGTTATTATGATTATTATTATTATTACCCGCCCAGTGTGATACATGTACCCGCCCAGTGTGCCCAGTGTGATACATGTACCCGCCCAAGTGTGATACATGTACCTGCCCAGTGTGCCCAGTGTGATACATGTACCCGCCCAGTGTGCCCAGTGTGGTACATGTACCCGCCCAGTGTGCCCAGTGTGATACATGTACCCAGTGTGATACATGTACCCGCCCAGTGTGCCCAGTGTGATACATGTACCCGCCCAGTGTGCCCAGTGTGATACATGTACCCGCCCAGTGTGCCCAGTGTGATACATGTACCCGCCCAGTGTGCCCAGTGTGATACATGTACCCGCCCAGTGTGATACATGTACCCGCCCAGTGTGATAAATGTACCCGCCCAGTGTGATACATGTGCCCGCCCAGTGTTATACATGTACCCAGTGTGATACATGTACCCGCCCAAGTGTGATACATGTACCCGCCCAATGTGCCCAGTGTGATACATGTACCCGCCCAAGTGTGATACATGTACATGCCCAGTGTGCCCAGTGTGGTACATGTACACGCCCAGTGTGCTCAGTGTGATACATGTACCCAGTGTGATACATGTACCCGCCCAGTGTGCCCAGTGTGATACATGTACCCGCCCAGTGTTCCCAGTGTGATACATGTACCCGCCCAGTGTGCCCAGTGTGATACATGTACCCGCCCAGTGTTCCCAGTGTGATACATGTACCCGCCCAGTGTGCCCAGTGTGATACATGTACCCGCCCAGTGTGCCCAGTGTGATACATGTACCCGCCCAAGTGTGATACATGTACCCGCCCAAGTGTGATACATGTACCCGCCCAGTGTGATACATGTGCCCGCCCAAGTGTGATACATGTACCCGCCCAGTGTGATACATGTACCCGCCCAGTGTGATACATGTGCCCGCCCAAGTGTGATACATGTACCCGCCCAGTGTGATACATGTACCCGCCCAGTGTGATACATGTACCCGCCCAGTGTGATACATGTACCCGCCCAGTGTGATACATGTGCCCGCCCAAGTGTGATACATGTACCCGCCCAGTGTGATACATGTACCCGCCCAGTGTGATGTGACTACATAGTATCAGTAGTAAACATGGTAGAGCTCTCATTCACATCATGGTTACTTTGTAGGTGATGCCTCCTTTGAAGTAGCTGGTGAAGGCGGTGGACTCCACGCCCTGCAGCTCTCGGTACTGGACGGGCTTCCCTCCCAGAAAGTCGTCCAGCTGCACAGTCAAGATGGCCGCCGCCGCGCTCTCGTCCTGACTGCACTCTTTCCCTGGACACAAGGACGATCATGTCAAACTCAGCACAAATATATCTCATGCATATATAAAGTCAAGTGCAGAGAACTTTGATTTGAACTTGAAATGCAGTATTTGAAGTTGCCCTGAGCTCTACGACGGTGGAAATGTACAAACAGAAAACCAAGAGACGTCTTAAATTTAGAAATGTTAATTTGAAACTTCCTCATGTTTTCCAATTAAAAGATGACGCATTGTTTGTGTAAAAATGTCCAAAAGTTCATCTAACTGTCTGTGGAACATCGAACTTGAAGATGGATAAAGGTTTAACATTTTTTGCTTCATTTTGTTAACATTTTACATTTAAAACATCTACATAGTGGTAGTTGTTTTTTATTCTTAGTTTGTTCTTATTTACTATTTGAGAAAATTAAATCTTACTGAAAATGTTAGTTGAAACTTTAATAAATCAGCTTTAGAATTAGATATTGACAAATCTTTCTGTACAACCTCAAAATATTGTTACATCCAAAATTGTAAGGGCCGATCTTTATGTCCCATTATGTCCCTTTATGTCCCTTTATGTCCCATTTGGAGAAAACTGTTGTTGAAGTTACAATATCCACATTCATTCTATATAAATATAAATATATAATACAGGAAGAGCCAGAGTCGGCTCTACCTCCTGAGGAGACTCAGGTCTTTTGGAGTGACAGGGCCACTCCTGAAGACCTTCTCTGACTCTGTGGTGCATCAGCTCCTGTAGGTGTGGCCTGCTGGAGCAGCAGCATCACAGAGAGGGAGAGGAAGAGGCTGGACAGAGTCATCAAGAAGTCCAGCTCCGTCCTGGGCTGTGCTCTGGACTCGGTGCAGGAGGTGGGGGACAGGAGGGTCCTGGTTAGATTCACATCTATGCTGGACCATGAGTGTCACCCCCTGCAGGACACGCTGTCCCCTGCAGGACACTCTGTCCCCTGCAGGACACTCTGTCCGCTCTGGAGAGCAGCTTCAGTGAGAGACTGATCCACCCTCGATGTGTGAAGGAAAGGTTCCGTAGGTCTTTCCTTCCTGCTGCTGTCAGACTTTATAACAAACACTGTTAGTACTGAACACTCGCAATACTGACCTAACCTAATACTGATGTGCAATTCTGTCATATGTGCAATTACTGTGAAAGTCATGTGCAATCTATGTGCTGCCGTGACACATATTCATGTGCAATTACTGTCGTGATCACATGCAATGGTATTTATGTATTTATTTATTTGTTTATAGGAGATCTTCTACTGAAAGTGTTTTTCAGACTTCCTATAAGTGATCTGTTCTTTTCTTCTGGATCTTCCTGCGTTGCATCAATGAAATTTCCCCATGTGGGACAATAAAGGAATATCTTATCTTAAATCTATGGATGCAAGTTGAATAAATGAAATGCTAAAACTTCTTTGGGTGAAGCAGATGTGAAGCGCTTCAGACTCAGATGCTTGTGGTCTGCAGCAGGAAGGAAGAGTTATTTTCATAAGCAAACACCAAACACCACGTGTCAGACAAACACTGAATAAAAATAAAACATTTTTGTTGAGCTGAACTTAAAGATTCCAAACGTTTTCTATAAAGACTCAAAAACACTTGTTATTGTTCACAAATCTGTCAAAACTGAGCAATTGATCTAAACATAATCCATCCACCTCACAGATGTGGACAGCATGAATAACACAGGTGTGCCTTAGGCTGGCCACAAGAAAAGGTCACTCTGAAATATTCAGTTTTGCTTTATTGGGAGAGTCTGGAGGGTTCAGGCACTGAGCGTGCGCCCGTCCAGAGCGGTCAGAGCACGCTCAGTGGGAGACGTGCGCCCGTCCAGAGCGGTCAGAGCACGCTCAGTGGGAGACGTGCGCCCGTCCAGAGCGGTCAGAGCACGCTCAGTGGGAGACGTGCGCCCGTCCAGAGCGGTCAGAGCACGCTCAGTGGGAGACGTGCGCCCGTCCAGAGCGGTCAAAGCACGCTCAGGGGGAGACGTGCCCCCGTCCAGAGCGGTCAAAGCACGCTCAGGGGGAGACGTGCGCCCGTCCAGAGCGGTCAGAGCACGCTCAGTGGGAGACGTGCGCCCGTCCAGAGCGGTCAAAGCACGCTCAGTGGGAGACGTGCCCCCGTCCAGAGCGGTCAGAGCATGCTCAGTGGGAGACGTGCCCCCGTCCAGAGCGGTCAAAGCACGCTCAGGGGGAGATGTGCCCCCGTCCAGAGCGGTCAGAGCACGCTCAGGGGGAGATGTGCCCCCGTCCAGAGCGGTCAGAGCACGCTCAGGGGGAGATGTGCCCCCGTCCAGAGCGGTCAGAGCATGCTCAGTGGGAGACGTGCCCCCGTCCAGAGCGGTCAAAGCACGCTCAGGGGGAGATGTGCCCCCGTCCAGAGCGGTCAGAGCACGCTCAGGGGGAGATGTGCCCCCGTCCAGAGCGGTCAGAGCACGCTCAGTGGGAGACGTGTCTGCAGAGCTGAACAGGGGTGTGGTCAGGACTTGTGACAGCAGCAGCTCTTAGGGTCAAAATGAGACCACAGTGCACTGTCATATAATTATAGAGCATTTTATTCTCTTGAAGCAGGAAGTGCTCTGTTAGCATGCTAATGTTTATTAGCTTTACCATGACTCACATCAGGAAAGTGAGAAATAACTTTTGACGCTTCAAACCATTTGAAATGTTCTGGTAAAATTCAGGTTCAGCGCCTTTAAGTACATCGAGTCCACACGATCACGCTGCTTTGTTCTTACGTGTGACAGGAAGTTCACGCGCTGTAACACTCAATGATTCATAAAGGACTCACAATAAGGAGCAGAGTAAACTAGTATTGACTTCTGGCGCTGCAGCTCAGCTGAGGGAGGAAATGGGCTCCTCCACGGTTATAAAACACTTAGTGCTTTAGTGCGGTTTCTGCAGCCAAATGTCATGGGCTATTTAGGCCGATGGATGATTAGAACTGGAGGCTTCATAATTCAGCTTAAATAAACACAAAAAAAGATCATAAAGATAATATGCATGTTTCCAATATATAAAATCATGTAATTGATTTTGACATGGAATTAAAATATAATCAGACTAAAGCTAAATACAAAAAAGACCATCATATTTCTTAAAAAATCATGTAAGAAAAAATACATTATATTTAAGCTAAATAAATCAATAAATCAAATATCATCATACATAGGAAATGTAAAACAAATAAAATAGCTAAAATATAAACTAGCATCATATGTAAAATAAATAAATTAACAAATAATTTAAATATAATATGAAATGTATGTCTTTGTGTGAGATTTGAAGAAAACGGCCTTTAAAGTTACATGAACGTGGATTTACTAAAGTAAAATAAATGTTTTAGGTGTTATGGTACATTTGTCAAAGAATATAAGTAGGCGTGTGGGCGGGGATAGGGGATAGGTGCAATCAGAAATGAAACAAAAATAACTAAAACATGTGGGAATAAATCAAAACACATGTGTGAGTGGGACAATGATGAGGGAACGTCCTTATAACTCTATGTCTCATTAAATTAATCACAATTATGTTTTCTTATTATCAATATGAAGCATTGGGTTAGGTTTAAGGGTTAAGGGTTAAGGGTTAGGGGTTATGTTACAGCCTTATTCAAAAATGTATTAAATAAATTTATTAAATACATTTTTGCCTAGAAATTCTACCCGATAACGTCAACAGGAAATACGTTTATTGTATTTCTTTGCTATAAATATATATGTTTTAAATAAATACAAAAATCTCATGTACATAAAGTATTCAGAGCCTTTGCTCAATACTTTGTAGAAGCAGCTTTGGCCCTGATCACAGCCTCTTTTTTGAGTCTAATGATACAAGCCTCCAACACTTCTGAACAGTTCAGTTCCTCACATTCTTCTTCACAGCAGCAGGTTCCATCAGGTTCCATCAGGTTCCGTCAGGTTCCGTCAGGTTCCGTCAGGTTCCATCAGGTTCCGTCAGGTTCCGTCAGGTTCCGTCAGGTTCCGTCAGGTTCCATCAGGTTCCGTCAGGTTCCATCAGGTTCCGTCAGGTTCCATCAGGTTCTGTCAGGTTCCATCAGGTTCCATCAGGTTCCATCAGGTTCCATCAGGTTCCATCAGGTTCCATCAGGTTCCGTCAGGTTCCATCAGGTTCCATCAGGTTCCATCAGGTTCCGTCAGGTTCCGTCAGGTGGATGGAGCAGCTCTCCAGCTCCATGATGAGGATGGAGAATGTCGGTTCAAAGCCATTTTCAGATCTCTCCAGAAATGTTCAGTTGGGTTCAAGTCTGGCCTGAGGGCCACTCAAGGACACTCAGAGTTGTCCTGTTGCACTTTGTCCTCCTGGCTCGGTGCTTATAGCAGATCTGTGGACAAACTAACTTGGCTCCTACATTGAAGTATGTGGCACTCTGAGTTCTCCTCATTCATCAGTCTGGAACGGCTCTCACTGTAAATTAAATCGATACAAAAACACTTCAGTCTGATTGGTCGAAGCGTCGCAACAGGGAAAGAAGCAGAGAAATCCAAATGTTAAATCTTTCCATCCACAAGCGCACAAAGCACATATGTGTGTTATATACATATATTATGTGTATATATGTGTGTTATATATGTGTATATATGTGTGTTATATATGTGTATATATGTGTGTTATATATGTGTATATATGTGTGTTATATACACATATTATGTGTATATATGTGTGTTATATACACATATTATGTGTATATATGTGTGTTATATATGTGTGTTATATATGTGTATATATGTGTGTTATATACACATATTATGTGTATATATGTGTGTTATATACACATATTATGTGTATATATGTGTGTTATATACACATATTATGTGTATATATGTGTGTTATATATGTGTATATATGTGTGTTATATATGTGTATATATGTGTGTTATATATGTGTATATATGTGTGTTATATACACATATTATGTGTATATATGTGTGTTATATACACATATTATGTGTATATATGTGTGTTATATACACATATTATGTGTATATATGTGTGTTATATATGTGTATATATGTGTGTTATATATGTGTATATATGTGTGTTATATATGTGTATATATGTGTGTTATATACACATATTATGTGTATATATGTGTGTTATATATGTGTATATATGTGTGTTATATATGTGTATATATGTGTGTTATATATGTGTATATATGTGTGTTATATATGTGTATATATGTGTGTTATATATGTGTATATATGTGTGTTATATACACATATTATGTGTATATATGTGTGTTATATATGTGTATATTTTGAAAAACAAAATAGTTCCATTGGCACCACCGTGTTTGTTTGGGTTTGTTTTGGGCGCTTCACCTTTGGCTTTTGCCCAAACCACAAAGCACTGTGATTGGTCCAGTCCTACAGCTCTGGTGGTTTAGGGCCAATCACAATCAAACACAACACTGGCCATTAAAGATTCTCAAGGTTTTGTAATCTCACAAAAATCCAGAGAATGAGTCTATCTGGCAAAGTTAGAGACGGTTTATTTGATCCTTTTCTTTGTCACTTCTAAAACACCTGTAATTAAACAAATGTAAGGCAATTTAGAGGAAAGGCAATAACTCTCTGATCTCCATGGAGACGAGCAGGTGGCAGACCCATGGTTACAAAGTTCACCTCCTGAGATTTGAAGACATTTTTAAAAAGCTGTAAAATCAGAAGCATTCCATGAGTAAAACTTAAAGGTTAAAGTGTGAGAACAGAATTCTGGTTCATGCAGATGATTAGGAACCTGAACAGTAACTTCTTTACATTTAGAACAGAGTGACAATTATTTGTAATATTATTTTAAAAAAGCACATTAAGATCAAACATAACGTGACAAAAGACAAAAAGACAAAAAAGACATAGATCCAGAAAGAACAGAACATTCTAAGTCCTGCTGTTTATGTGACTTTGTTTTGGAAGTTCAAGTTCTAGATTAATTCTATTTTAGCTTTTCGAATAACAATTTTAATGATATTCTTTTATTTTTTTAACCAAAACACTAACATTATATTGTAAAAATTCAAAGTGAATCATCTGAATACAGTTTTTTGTAGAAAACAAGACATTTCAACTCCCATCCAAAAGTCATTTTCAATCTGAAGGTTTGAGACATATTGCAGCCACATTTAAGTTGTACCATCTTTACCAATGATCACCAAGAATATGAATATTTGGTAATATTTCTTACCTAACCAGTAGTGCAGCTGGTAACAGTAGTTGTCTCTGTGCTTGACAGTGTTGATGATCACATAAGCATCTCCGGTGTAGAAACTTCCATGTGAATTGCCCGGGACGGTCACCAGCTCCATGTTCTCAATCCTCCAGATGTGAAGTCCCACCTCCTTGGCTTTCACAAACTCCTTATGCTTCACCATGGTTACGAAGTATGAATTTGGTCAGTGTGAAAAGGCTTGCGCGCAGCAGCAGTCAACACTACGCCTCTGTTTGCTTGAGCTTAGAGCGAGAGAGCAGTGGCTTTATAGACTCAGTGGGCGTGGCCGAGGGCTTTAACCACAAGGCCATGTCGTAGAGTAGAAGGCACAAGGCAAATGTGCAGGGAAATCAGAGGAAAACTAGAGCCAGATTCTGATCGTGAAAGTGTTGGTTTGATTCGTGGGTTCAAACTTTAAACAGTTTGACACCATTTTGGAGACGTTCAAAAGAGAGAATATTTCATTTTGAATCATTAAATGCTGTGGCACTTTTAAACATGGATAGAGAGAAAAAACACAGAATACTTAACATTTAAAATAATATTACATTATTACTTAGGCCCAGTAGTGGAAAGAGTACTGAACATTTGTACTCAAGTAAAAGTAATATTTAAAATGTGCATTTCTTCTTCTTTGGTGTTTTATGGCGGTTTGTTGTTGTTGTTGTTGTTGTTGTTGTTGTTGTTGTTGTTGTTGTTGTTTTATGGCGGTTGGCATCCAAGTGTTGCATTACCGCCAGACTTTATTCCTTAGACTGTGTCGTAGTCCTAACAGTTCTTCTTCCAGTGACAAAGCCCAAGAGTATCCAAGCGTTACATTACCAGACTTTATTCTTTAGCCTTTATATTCTTAAGACTTTATTCTTTAGACTTTATTCTTAAAAGACTTTGTTCTTTAGACTTTATTCTTTAGACTTTATTCTTTAGACTTTATTCTTTAGACCCCCGTCACCCCCAAAAGCAGTGGCGCAAATGACCAAAAAAGCACAAAATGTTATACCAAAAAAGCACATTTTTTAAGGTTTATAATTGTACTTCCTGCTTGTTATTGATGACATCACACTAACAAACTACCTAGCAACCACTGAGCCAAAACTCATCTAATGTCACCCTTTTTTTTTTTTACAAATAAAACTACACGTGAAAGCTTTATTTTCTTGAATTGATATTTAGAGGGTCAAAAAAGTAATTTATTTTGTGTAACTTAGGCATAAACTGGCTAGAATGAGTGTCCCTTGTGTGATGTCACTTCCTGTAATTTCCTACAATTATGAATAAATGCACCAAACAAAGTCAAAATTGGAAAGTTAAAAAAATATCCTGTCATAGGCACTTTAGTAAAAGTAAAGGCAAAATGTTCCTCTCACGCTGGACGTCCCGGACAGTGCGGCTCTGTTCTGTCGGACACATTTACACATCGTCACAGTCGTGACTCCAGCAGGACAAGAATGAAGCGTTTCACCGCGAGGGAAAAAGAGGAAGATCAGAAATAGCCTTCTATAAACAGAAGGAGTTATTGGAAAAGAGCAGTGCAGTTGTTGTTGTTGTTGTTGTTGTTGTTTTATGGCGGTTGGCATCCAATTGTTGCATTACCGCCAGACTTTATTCCTCAGACTTTTCGTAGTCCTCAGACTGTTGTTGTGACTGTTGTTGTCCGTAAAAGTACTCCTCCCATTGCTTTGGCGTACAAAGCCCATGAGGTCATGATGTGTTTTTGTGACTAGAATAGTTGTTGTGTCAGAGGCATCCAATTGTTGCATTACCGCCAGACTTTATTCCTCAGACTTTTCGTAGTCCTCAGACTGTCGTAGTCCGTAAAAGTACTCCTTCCATTGCTTTGGTGTTACAAAGCCCATGAGGTCATGATATGTCTTTGTGACTAGAATAGTTGTTGTTGTTTCAGACAACAACCGGCTTTATTCCAGGGAGACCTGTTGTTGTTGTTGTTGTTGTTGTTTTATGGCGGTTGGCATCCGAGTGTTGCATTACCGCCAGACTTTATTCCTCAGACGTTTCGTAGTCCTCAGACTCTGTCGTAGTCCGTAAAAGTAATCCTCCCATCGCTTTGGCGTTACAAAGCCCATGAGGTCATGATGTGTTTTTGTGACTAGAATAGTTGTTGTGTCAGAGACCAACCGGCTTTATTCCAGGGAGACTCTTCTTCACCTTCCTCGCCCTCTTTGACGTTCGGTGCTTTGGAAGTACAAAGCCCATGAGATCATGGGACGTCTTTGTCGTTTTATCCTTTAGAAGTCCTTCTTCCATCACTTTGGCGTTTCTAGGCCCATGAAGTTCAAGCGCGTTAGAACATCCTCTTGCTCCTCATCCTCGGCTCAGTCTCCAACACCCCCCACCTCTATAAACGTTTACCCAGCCCTGTGCTACATAAGTAAGCAACCACAGCCTGACACAAACCCTGTGACTCGATCGCCAGAACGTTCCGCAGATTGAACTCCCGCCCATTATTCCGAAACCACAAGGCCAACCCGGCCCTTTCCCTATCATAAGCCTCACAGCAAATCAGCACATGCTCGACAGTCTCTGGCACCCGACAGTGACCACACAGACCGGTCGGATGTTTGCCTATCCTACTCAGTGACCAATTGAGTCCAGTATGGCCAATCCTCATGCGGGCGAAGGCCCTTTCCTCCCACGCGTTCCTGCCCATAGACCCGCAAGGACCCACACTACCCTGTATGTGATAGAGATGCCGTCCAGTAACACAGTGGCTCCAAAATTCCTGCCAAAGGCCGACCACATGACTCTTGATAACAGGCTTGATTTCAGATTTGCTTAACTCAACCGCCACATCAATTGATGGCCGCCGAAGGGAACGTTTAGCCAGTGCATCAGCCATTTCGTTACCATCCACCCCCACATGCGCAGGGACCCAAATGAAGGAAACCCTCACATCCTTCCTGGACAGGGAGAGCATCAGACAGAAGATGCCATTCAACACATCCTGTCTGCAATCCGATTTCCCAGATTTAATGCTTTGCAATGCAGAAAGGCTGTCAGAGGCCACCACAATGCCACAACACTGCAAAGCAGATTCCGCCCATTCCAACGCCAACCGTATCGCTATAAGTTCCGACGTGAAAACAGAAAGGCGATCTGTCAACCTCTTCTTGACCGCTAGCCCCAGGTCAGGCACAAAATAAGCGGCGCCAGTACGCCCACTCTCAGGATCCCTAGACCCGTCGGTATAAATAAACACATCACCTGAGTGCTTATCGATGAGCGCTTGAACGGCAAACTGCGGTGCCCTCCCAGCGACTCCTCTAAGCTTGCCATGCAAGCTAACATCAACAGGAGCCGGGACAAACTTCCACGGAGCTATAGCAGACAAAGCCACCGACGGGCTCACACGCAGATCACCAACCCCCGCAAGCCGCGCCTTCGCATTTCCTACCTGGCTGAAAATCATACCGCCAGCCTCACTCTGCCCCCAATCAACCCTGAGAAAGTCCCTCACCGGGTGAGAGCTCGTATGACCTTGCACATTCACCCAGTAAGCCAACAGAAGTTCTAGCCTCCGGAGCCGTAACGGCAATTCCCCCAACTCAACCTGCAGCGCCGAGACAGGGGAGGTCCTAAAAGCCCTACAGCAGATGCGCAAGGCCTGGGCTTGCTCCACATCAAGCTTCTTTAAGTTAGTCTCAGCCGCAGACATGTAGGCTATACAGCCATAATCAATAGCCGCCCTCATGACGGCCCGATAAATACCCAGGAGCGACCTTCTGCTGGCCCCCCAGTCCTGGCCGGATAGACAACGAAGCAAGTTATTCACCCTTTTGCATTTACCACTGACCTCATCAATGTGCCGACGCCAACTAAGCCTCTCGTCAAAGGTGACCCCCAAGAACCTCACCTCCCTGACCTGTTCGAGCACCTGCCCATGCAGTCGAAGGGAGACGTCCCTATGTCCATTGAAGAAACAGATCACTTGAGACTTCCGTACGGACAGTTTAAACCCCCACTTCAGGGTCCACTGCTCCACCTGCTGTATTGCCCTTTGCAGTTTCGCCTCGTAAAACCGGAGATTCCTCCCTCTCACCCATAGAGCGCCATCGTCAGCATAAAGGCTCCTCCCAACAGACCCATCCACGTCGTCAAAGATGTCCTTAATCATAACATTGAACAAGATAGGGCTACACACACTCCCCTGCGGGATCCCATTCTCCACCCCATAGACCCCAGAGTAAGCAGCGCCCACTCTGGTTTGGATACGCCGGCCAGACAGAAAGCTCCGGACCCAGTTAAACAGTTTACCCTTCACACCACACTTCCGCAGCTTAATGAGGAGCCCATCCTTCCAAACCATATCGTACGCCTTCTCCACATCAAAGAGCACCGCAATAACCTTTTCTTTCTGAGCCCTGGCCAGCTGGATATCAGATTCCAAACACAACACGGAATCCATGGTGTTCCTGCCCCTACGGAAACCACTCTGGTGCGCGGGAAGCAAACCCTGACTCTCCAAGAAGTAATCCAACCGCTCGGTAACCATGCGCTCCATCGTTTTCCCGAGCTGCGACGTCAAGGCAATCGGCCTATAACTTGAAGGGTCAGACGCTGGCCTACCCGGCTTCAGAACCGGCACCACCGTAGACTGTTTCCACGCAGATGGAACACAACCTGAATCCCAAACACGGTTGAAAAGACCCAGGACTAGCCCAAGCGTGTCATCAGTCAAATGAGAGAGCATGTCATAGCACACCTCATCTTTACCCGGGGCTGTCTGTTTCGCCTTAGAAAGTGCTCTCCTTAGCTCAAACAAACTAAACGGAAGGTCAAGGTCATCTTGAGTCGAAGGCTGGTGCCCAATCAGCTCAGAATTCTGGGCCAAAGTACTCTCCCTGTAGTGCCTTTCCGCAGGTGAGAGATTGTCAGAGCTGTGCACCGACACAAAGGTGCTGGCCAACAGTTCAGCTTTGTCAACGTCGCTGACTGCTTCAACACCATTCAGTATTAGGACCGGGGTCCCATGACGGCGCTCAACCCCATGCATCCGCTTAATCATCCCCCAAACATCCCCGAGACGCGTTTCTCTCCCAATTTTGGAACAATACCGCCTCCAATAGGCACTCTTGGCCGTTCTCACAGTTTTCCGCACAACAGCGCGGGCCCTCTTGTAGTCAATGAGGGCACCCTCAGTGTGGGCAACCCTTAGCCGGCGAAACGCCGCATTTCTCGCCCTAACAGCATGACCACATGCTTCAGTCCACCACGGCACCCGCTTCCTATGTCCACTACCACCACTCTTAGGAATCGTGCCTACCGCTGACTGCGTGATGAGCGAGACAATTGCACTATTGAGATCATCCACCTGAGTCAATCCTCCTTCCTGCAGAACCCTAGAACCATCATCAGCTTTCCTCAGGAAAGCCCCCCAGTTCGCCCTTGCCAACTGCCACCCCTGACCACACAGCTCCCAAAGCCAATCACGGTGCGGACTAGATAGTGATCGCTACCAAAAGAAAGATTACCAAGAACCTCCCAACTACAAACACCAGCTAACTCCTTGGACACAAGTGTAAGATCTATTGCACTTTCCGCACCGGTCCCCATATCATAGCGGGTCCCACCCCCATCATTCAGACAAACCAACTCCCTTTGATTGATAAAACCCTCTACCACCTGCCCATACCTATCGGTACCACTACCGCCCCACAAAGCGCTATGCGCATTAAAATCCCCACACCACACGGCCTTTCCCCGAACATCCTTACCGATACTATGTAAGGACTCTAGCGTTAACTCACCACACAGATTATAAAGGTTAACCACAGTAACAGCTTCACCACCCAGCCAGACCCTCACCGCCAGGGCCTCCGGCGCTTTACTCACACTGACAACAACGTAATTTAGGTCATCTCGGACAAACACAGCCACACCTCCGCCTCTACCCTGCTCCCTATCATTCCTAACACACACATACCCTTGTATCCCAAAACCCCACCTAGGTCGTAACCAAGTCTCCTGCACGCACATAACGTGAGGCTTGTTCAACAAGGTAGAGACAAAATGCTTAAATTCCTGGCCATTAGCACGAAGACTACGCGCATTCCATTGCAAGACAACCACCGCCATTATGAGCCCCCGGAACCTGACGGCGCATCGGGAGCCCCCCCACTCCCACTGCCAGAATGGGGCAGGGCGCCCTCCCGCAGCGCATCCTCTATCTCCGTCCACTCGGGGCCCCCAGCTCCAAAGTACTTCCCTGCAGCCTTAGCGATGATCTTAGTCTTTTCGGATCTCTTCTTGGTTTGCCCAGTACAGTTAATCACTTCCACTATAAAGTGGCAGCCCCCACTGCATCCACCGTCACCTGACTACCAGACACCTTCTTGACCGCATCCGCGTAGGATATGCCTTGAGAGGCTCTAACTGAGCAGTGCAGTGTGTGGGCGGGGTGAGTGCAGTGTGTGGGCGGGGTGAGGGCAGTGGGTGGGTGGGGTGAGGGCAGTGTGTGGGCGGGGTGAGGGCAGTGTGTGGGCGGGGTGAGGGCAGTGGGTGGGCGGGGTGAGGGCAGTGTGTGGGCGGGGTGAGGGCAGTGTGTGGGCGGGGTGAGTGCAGTGTGTGGGCGGGGTGAGGGCAGTGGGTGGGTGGGGTGAGGGCAGTGTGTGGGCGGGGTGAGGGCAGTGTGTGGGCGGGGTGAGGGCAGTGGGTGGGTGGGGTGAGGGCAGTGTGTGGGCGGGGTGAGGGCAGTGTGTGGGCGGGGTGAGTGCAGTGTGTGGGCGGGGTGAGGGCAGTGGGTGGGCGGGGTGAGGGCAGTGTGTGGGCGGGGTGAGGGCAGTGTGTGGGCGGGGTGAGGGCAGTGTGTGGGCGGGGTGAGGGCAGTGTGTGGGCGGGGTGAGTGCAGTGTGTCGGCGGGGTGAGGGCAGTGTGTGGGCGGGGTGAGGGCAGTGTGTGGGCGGGGTGAGGGCAGTGTGTGGGCGGGGTGAGTGCAGTGTGTCGGCGGGGTGAGGGCAGTGTGTGGGCGGGGTGAGTGCAGTGTGAGGGAGGGGTGAGTGCAGTGTGTGGGCGGGGTGAGTGCAGTGTGTGGGCGGGGTGAGGGCAGTGTGTGGGCGGGGTGAGGGCAGTGTGAGGGAGGGGTGAGTGCAGTGTGTGGGCGGGGTGAGTGCAGTGTGTGGGCGGGGTGAGTGCAGTGTGTGGGCGGGGTGAGGGCAGTGTGTGGGCGGGGTGAGGGCAGTGTGTGGGCGGGGTGAGTGCAGTGTGTGGGCGGGGTGAGTGCAGGGTGTGGCAGGGTGAGTGCAGTGTGTGGCAGGGTGAGTGCAGTGTGTGGCAGGGTGAGTGCAGTGTGTGGCAGGGTGAGTGCAGTGTGTGGCAGGGTGAGTGCAGTGTGTGGCAGGGTGAGTCCAGTGTGTGGCAGGGTGAGTGCAGTGTGTGGCAGGGTGAGTGCAGTGTGTGGCAGGGTGAGTGCAGTGTGTGGCAGGGTGAGTGCAGGGTGTGGCAGGGTGAGTCCAGTGTGTGGCAGGGTGAGTGCAGGGTGTGGCAGGGTGAGTGCAGTGTGTGGCAGGGTGAGTCCAGTGTGTGGCAGGGTGAGTGCAGTGTGTGGCAGGGTGAGTGCAGTGTGTGGCAGGGTGAGTGCAGGGTGTGGCAGGGTGAGTGCAGTGTGTGGCAGGGTGAGTCCAGTGTGTGGCAGGGTGAGTGCAGTGTGTGGCAGGGTGAGTGCAGTGTGTGGCAGGGTGAGTGCAGTGTGTGGCAGGGTGAGTGCAGTGTGTGGCAGGGTGAGGGCAGTGTGTGGGCGGGGTGAGGGCAGTGTGTGGGCGGGGTGAGTGCAGTGTGTGGGCGGGGTGAGGGCAGTGTGTGGGCGGGGTGAGGGCAGTGTGTGGGCGGGGTGAGGGCAGTGTGTGGGCGGGGTGAGTGCAGTGTGTGGGCGGGGTGAGTGCAGGGTGTGGCAGGGTGAGTGCAGTGTGTGGCAGGGTGAGTGCAGTGTGTGGCAGGGTGAGTGCAGTGTGTGGCAGGGTGAGTGCAGTGTGTGGCAGGGTGAGTCCAGTGTGTGGCAGGGTGAGTGCAGTGTGTGGCAGGGTGAGTGCAGTGTGTGGCAGGGTGAGTGCAGTGTGTGGCAGGGTGAGTGCAGTGTGTGGCAGGGTGAGTGCAGTGTGTGGCAGGGTGAGTGCAGTGTGTGGCAGGGTGAGTGCAGTGTGTGGCAGGGTGAGTCCAGTGTGTGGCAGGGTGAGTGCAGTGTGTGGCAGGGTGAGTGCAGTGTGTGGCAGGGTGAGTGCAGTGTGTGGCAGGGTGAGTGCAGTGTGTGGCAGGGTGAGTGCAGGGTGTGGCAGGGTGAGTCCAGTGTGTGGCAGGGTGAGTGCAGGGTGTGGCAGGGTGAGTGCAGTGTGTGGCAGGGTGAGTCCAGTGTGTGGCAGGGTGAGTGCAGTGTGTGGCAGGGTGAGTGCAGTGTGTGGCAGGGTGAGTGCAGTGTGTGGCAGGGTGAGTGCAGTGTGTGGCAGGGTGAGTGCAGGGTGTGGCAGGGTGAGTCCAGTGTGTGGCAGGGTGAGTGCAGGGTGTGGCAGGGTGAGTGCAGTGTGTGGCAGGGTGAGTCCAGTGTGTGGCAGGGTGAGTGCAGTGTGTGGCAGGGTGAGTGCAGTGTGTGGCAGGGTGAGTGCAGGGTGTGGCAGGGTGAGTGCAGTGTGTGGCAGGGTGAGTCCAGTGTGTGGCAGGGTGAGTGCAGTGTGTGGCAGGGTGAGTGCAGTGTGTGGCAGGGTGAGTGCAGTGTGTGGCAGGGTGAGTGCAGTGTGTGGCAGGGTGAGGGCAGTGTGTGGGCGGGGTGAGGGCAGTGTGTGGGCGGGGTGAGTGCAGTGTGTGGGCGGGGTGAGGGCAGTGTGTGGGCGGGGTGAGGGCAGTGTGTGGGCGGGGTGAGGGCAGTGTGTGGGCGGGGTGAGTGCAGTGTGTGGGCGGGGTGAGTGCAGGGTGTGGCAGGGTGAGTGCAGTGTGTGGCAGGGTGAGTGCAGTGTGTGGCAGGGTGAGTGCAGTGTGTGGCAGGGTGAGTGCAGTGTGTGGCAGGGTGAGTCCAGTGTGTGGCAGGGTGAGTGCAGTGTGTGGCAGGGTGAGTGCAGTGTGTGGCAGGGTGAGTGCAGTGTGTGGCAGGGTGAGTGCAGTGTGTGGCAGGGTGAGTGCAGTGTGTGGCAGGGTGAGTGCAGTGTGTGGCAGGGTGAGTGCAGTGTGTGGCAGGGTGAGTCCAGTGTGTGGCAGGGTGAGTGCAGTGTGTGGCAGGGTGAGTGCAGTGTGTGGCAGGGTGAGTGCAGTGTGTGGCAGGGTGAGTGCAGTGTGTGGCAGGGTGAGTGCAGGGTGTGGCAGGGTGAGTCCAGTGTGTGGCAGGGTGAGTGCAGGGTGTGGCAGGGTGAGTGCAGTGTGTGGCAGGGTGAGTCCAGTGTGTGGCAGGGTGAGTGCAGTGTGTGGCAGGGTGAGTGCAGTGTGTGGCAGGGTGAGTGCAGTGTGTGGCAGGGTGAGTGCAGTGTGTGGCAGGGTGAGTGCAGGGTGTGCCAGGGTGAGTGCAGTGTGTGGCAGGGTGAGTCCAGTGTGTGGCAGGGTGAGTCCAGTGTGTGGCAGGGTGAGTGCAGTGTGTGGCAGGGTGAGTGCAGGGTGTGGCAGGGTGAGTCCAGTGTGTGGCAGGGTGAGTGCAGGGTGTGGCAGGGTGAGTGCGCTCTGGTCTCAGACTCTATGGATCTATAGTCACACTTCAAGGCTGGACTCCTCTAAAAGACGTTTCCTCTTTCTGCTGTTCATATTCATGTGACGTGTGTGATGTCATCACTGCGCGTCGTGAACCCGTCTGTTAGCGAGTCATGATGCTAAATCCATAAATCGAGCTTGTGACAGGAAATGAGCTGAGCAATCGTCACTGTCACAGCTTAAACTTAAGACTTAAACTTAAACTTGCCACAGCAAACTTTTGTGGACTACCGTATTTTCCGGACTATACGTCAAATAAATTTCCCCCCAAAATGCGACTTATACTCCAGTGTGACTTATATATGTTTTTTCTTCTCTGTTATGCATTTTTTGCTGGTGCAACTTATAGTCCGGAGAATACGGTAAACTTAGGCTCTCCGTAGGCACAAGCCCTCAGAGCTTTCAGCAGCACTTGTGTCTGAGCATGAACAATGACACCTGCAGGAAATGAAGTTATGTAGAGCCAGTGTTGGGAAGAAATACATGCACCAAAATACATACTCAGAATTTAGAGTAACTGTATTCCACGTACTCTTTCTTTATTCAGAATACAGTTACTTTTCTGAAATCAGAGGAATACAATGTGGTGTTTGAAATTAGTGAGAAAAATATTAAACGCAGCTCTTAGATTGACAAAAAATATCTTTTAACAGCTTTGCACATTACAGCCCTCGACCATTTCCCGAATGTCTATACCCCCTCTCTCTCCCCATTTCAGACTACAACTGTCCTGTCAAGTAAAAAAGTGTACAAAAAAACAAAACAAAAAGATAATGTGCAAATAGTTCATCCTGAGTGCAAACTGTTTATTATTATTATTATTTTTTTTTTTTCATGTAATTGATGTGCAAAATGCATTAACACAAACAGCTGTATTTGAGTGAAATATGTATTAGATTTAAGAAGTACTTTTCAACAGTTTGATCCACAGTGTTGCTGTGCTTCTGTTGTTCAGTGACACGTGTGTTTCCTGTTGATGACTGCGGTTTGCGGTTGTAGTTCAGGAGATGAGATTTAGAGCTGATTTAACTCAAAAGTCAACAGAACTGGACTCTTTTTGAGCTCTTTTTACGAAATATGTAAAAAAATCCCAGTTTGCAAACTAACGCCATTTGCAATCAAAATGTAGAGTACTCTTACTTCAAAATATATGACGTAAAAGTACAAAGAATTGATCCAAGCCAAGACTCCAAACCTTTAGGCAGGATGTCACCGTGAAGGTACTCAAAAATACTTTTACTTTTCAAATGTCTAGTGGGTTAGAAAGTACATGCTCGCAAAAGTGTAAAACGCACTGACTTTAAAATCTGTCGGAGAAAAGTACAAATAAATAAAATTGAACTTAAATAGACTATTCACTTTTGCTTTGGTACTTTTTTAACTTTCCACCTTGAAGTAAGAGTAACATAAGTAACAGTTAATGTAAATAGAAGGATAAAACAGAAGATCGTGCACAAAATATGGCATTTTAAAAAGACAAACTCGAAACTGAGTAAAACAAAAGGTTTAAAGGAGACTAGGGTTGTGTTTATTGATCTAACGGCTCAGTAATAGAAACAGGTCCATTGACTTCCTGTTCAAAACTACAGAACTGATAAGCTCCGCCTCTTCACAGTCACATGTCACTGTAACAAGCAGCAGATTGTCATGATGTGTTTTTTTAGAACTCTACGTGTGGCTAAGAGTCTTCATTTGTCAAATAATCACAACTAAGTACAGGGATGTGGGCGGGGAAAGGGGGAAGGTGAAAACTGGAATTTTCTGAGCTCTCAAGCCTCAGTTTTAGGACAATACAGGATTAACTCAAACATGCAAGAATCAAAATACAACTTTGAGAAAACTAATGATGAGGAAACACTGATGTAACAAGTTTAGAACTCATTAAAGTTGATTCTGAATAATATGTCTCCTTTAAAGCTCCTTTAATATTGTCAAGATAAAGCTTTTGTCACTTGTAGAATCATTCCCAGTTTTATAGGTTATACAATAATAATAATAATAATAATAATAATAATAATAATAATAATAATAATGAAAAAGTCACCACAGAAAAAAGAGGCACAAGCTAATATTTGGCAGCACCGTCTTTAGCTTTGATTACAGCACGTATCCGCAGTGGCATATGTTACGGGCCCCAAGCTCCGGGGCCGCAGGAGCAGGAATTGTGTAATCTGAAAATATTGTAAAAGACAAAAGCAAGGATGAACCGCAGCGCTGCTTTTCATGTCCAGATCACGTTTGACGGAAACAGGAAGTTCCACCGTCAAAACCCAATCTGGTTCCGCCCTGCTCCTCCAACTTACACAAAATCAGGAAAGCACTTCATTATGACACATACTATGTCTAAGTTAATGTCTTAGAGACAAAGAGAGTGACCACTGCACAGAGAGAGTGACCACTGCACAAAGAGAGTGACCACTGCATAAAGAGAGTGACCACTGCATAAAGAGAGTGACCACTGCACAGAGAGAGTGACCGCTGCACAAAGAGAGTGACCACTGCATAAAGAGAGTGACCACTGCACAAAGAGAGTGACCACTGCACAAAGAGAGTGACCACTGCATAAAGAGAGTGACCACTGCACAAAGAGAGTGACCACAGCACAAAGAGAGTGACCACTGCACAAAGAGAGTGACCGCTGCACAAAGAGAGTGACCACTGCACAAAGAGAGTGTTTCAGAAATGAGAAGCCGCTCACTGCATCAGGTTTAAATCCTGTGATGCAGCTGAAAGAACATCAACCATGCAGCAGTTCTCCAGTAAGAGGAGAGGAACTATTGGCTTAGTGGAATCCAAGCGCTCTGTAAATCACAATGATGCAGACGAGTCAGATCTATGTTTCACTGTCGCAGGTGAATATGGACCAGTGGATTCACTCTGTCACTGCATCCAACAGATCAGTGTGTGGGCCGGCCTCCTGCTGGTGCCAGAGGGCCTCCTGCTGGTGCCAGAGAGCCTCCTGCTGGTGCCAGAGGGCCTCCTGCTCATGCCAGAGGGCCTCCTGCTGGTGCCAGAGGACCTCCTGCTGGTGCCAGAGGGCCTCCTGCTGGTGCCAGAGGGCAGAGGGCCTCCTGCTGGTGCCAGAGGGCAGAGGGCCTCCTGCTGGTGCCAGAGGGCCTCCTGCTGGTGCCAGAGGGCCTCCTGC
>NW_027315790.1:4635067-4730067 GCF_026437365.1 Eucyclogobius newberryi
GAGTTTACAGTGCATTCTGATGAGTTTACAGTGCATTCTGTGAGTTTACAGTGCATTCTGATGAGTTTACAGTGCATTCTGTGAGTTTACAGTGCATTCTGATGAGTTTACAGGGCATTCTGATGAGTTTACAGTGCATTCTGTGAGTTTACAGTGCATTCTGATGAGTTTACAGTGCATTCTGTGAGTTTACAGTGCATTCTGATGAGTTTACAGTGCATTCTGTGAGTTTACAGTGCATTCTGATGAGTTTACAGTGCATTCTGATGAGTTTACAGTTTACAGTGCATTCTGATGAGTTTACAGTGCATTCTGATGAGTTTACAGTTTACAGTGCATTCTGATGAGTTTACAGTGCATTCTGATGAGTTTACAGTGCATTCTGATGAGTTTACAGTGCATTCTGATGAGTTTACAGTGCATCCTGATGAGTTTACAGTGCATTCTGATGAGTTTACAGGGCATTCTGATGAGTTTACAGTGCATTCTGTGAGTTTACAGTGCATTCTGTGAGTTTACAGTGCATTCTGATGAGTTTACAGTGCATTCTGATGAGTTTACAGTTTACAGTGCATTCTGATGAGTTTACAGTGCATTCTGATGAGTTTACAGGGCATTCTGATGAGTTTACAGTGTATTCTGTGAGTTTACAGTGCATTCTGATGAGTTTACAGTGCATCCTGATGAGTTTACAGTGCATTCTGATGAGTTTACAGGGCATTCTGATGAGTTTACAGTGCATTCTGTGAGTTTACAGTGCATTCTGTGAGTTTACAGTGCATTCTGATGAGTTTACAGTGCATTCTGATGAGTTTACAGTGCATTCTGATGAGTTTACAGTGCATTCTGATGAGTTTACTGTACATTCTGATGAGTTTACAGTGCATTCTGTGAGTTTACAGTGCATTCTGTGAGTTTACAGTGCATTCTGTGAGTTTACAGTGCATTCTGATGAGTTTACAGTGCATTCTGATGAGTTTACAGCGATGTTCTGGAATCGTAAGGGCGGTTTATAGATCCCAATATTGGCATCGGGTCATTTTAGAGATATTTGGCTCCTTTGTTTACCCTTTGCTGCCCTTTTTGTCTTTTTGTTTCCACGTGTCGTTCCCAGCACTGTCTTGAGGGAACTGTGCAGATAGCGGCTCATTTAAGCGGTCCAAAGCGGGCCCAAAGTGGTCCGACTCGCTTTGGCTCCCGGGACACTTTCGAGAGAGGTGATTGGACGAGAGAGAACTCAGACTTAGAACACAGGTATAAACAGAACATAATGATTAAGCTTGAAAGTGCTATATTTCCAGTGATGCTAACTGATATTTTGAGCCGACAGGTTTAGCAAAACAAAGCTAGCGCACGTTAGCATCAGCCGTTTCCTGTTTATCGACGCACAGCACTCACGGCAGGGTCAGAAATATGATAGCTTATCTTCAGTGCATAATGCAGCTAATATGATCCAAAGATACATTAAAACGTGACATAGAGGCGCAGAGGAGGGAAATAAACGCAGAAAAAGTCAAAGTAAATTACAATAAACCACAAGTAGTTTCTTGTTTACTCTAGCTTAGCTTTAGCCACGTCTCACAGACACACAAACGAGAGATTACTTTGAAATTGTTATGTTATGTGAACTTGTTATGTACAATAGAGTGAGTCATGTACAATACAGTGTGTTATGTACAATACAGTGAGTTATGTACAATACAGTGAGTTATGTACAATACAGTGAGTTATGTACAATAGAGTGAGTTATGTACAATAGAGTGAGTCATGTACAATACAGTGTGTTATGTACAATACAGTGAGTTATGTACAATACAGTGTGTTATGTACAATACAGTGAGTTATGTACAATACAGTGAGTTATGTACAATACAGTGAGTTATGTACGATACAGTGAGTTATGTACGATACAGTGAGTTATGTACAATACAGTGAGTTATGTACAATAGAGTGAGTCATGTACAATACAGTGTGTTATGTACAATACAGTGAGTTATGTACAATACAGTGTGTTATGTACAATACAGTGAGTTATGTACAATACAGTGAGTTATGTACAATACAGTGAGTTATGTACGATACAGTGAGTTATGTACGATACAGTGAGTTATGTACAATACAGTGAGTTATGTACGATACAGTGAGTTATGTACGATACAGTGAGTTATGTACAATACAGTGAGTTATGTACGATACAGTGTGTTATGTACAATACAGTGAGTTATGTACAATACAGTGTGTTATGTACAATACAGTGAGTTATGTACAATACAGTGAGTTATGTACAATACAGTGAGTTATGTACGATACAGTGAGTTATGTACAATACAGTGAGTTATGTACAATACAGTGAGTTATGTACAATACAGTGAGTTATGTACGATACAGTGAGTGACTTCTGGCTTGTCAGGTCTGAGTTGTTTCACAATGAGCTTTTCCTCAAAAGTTCTTCTTCAAAGTGAAGCAGATTTAAGGATTTGTCTGAATTTGCGGCAAATTCATCCGACGTCACCATTTGACACACTTCTACATGTGTGAACAGCAGCTGCAGCGGTGCATCTTGGTACTTTGGGGCTCTAGTCTTCAGCGCCCCAAACACATAAAATTCCTCGACGATGATTGGCGGATGTGTATTCTTTTTTGCCTAGAAACAGGGGAGCCATTGGCTTGAATACAGCACAATGGGGCTGATGGAACAGGAGCCTATTGGCTCCTACACCAAACATGATGAACGTTCACGTTTTAAACGTGGAACTTGAAAGTGAATGTAAATATAATTCTGGAGAGTTCTAAACCCATAAAGCAAAATCATCAATAGCATCTAATTAACACAGGTTATTTTTTCAAAATGAGAGATTATTTAAAAAATAAATAAAATAAAAACAGGCAGTCAAGTCAGGGGGGGCGGCGCCCCAGCGCCCCCTATGGGCGAGCCGCCACTGAGCCTGAATCTTTCTTAATAAACTATTTGTTCACTGTGAATGAAGTCTTAGTTCATGCTTTACTGAGGCAGGAATAAGTGTAAGTGAATATCAGTTATGAATATGGAGTCAAACCATTTGAATGTTTCAGTTTAATCCTGTTGTTCTCAGATCCTTGTTTATTAAAGGTTTATTCCTTATTTAGACTTTAACAAACAGAGTTATTGGAAAAGTCCCAATATTTGCCAGTGCGGGCAAACATGGCAAACAGGTTCATCACTGCGTCCGCTGTCTCTTCACATTTCATCTCCTAATATTTGTAAATGCTCATGTTTAAATACAGCGGTGTATTTGTGTGTGTACTTCTACTTCTGTGGTGGAACAGCAAGTACCAGGTTAAGTTAGTTAAGTTTATTTGTTTATTCATCAGAGACACATCAAAAGCTGCACAAAAGAGGAAAGATGTTAAAGTTATAGAACATACAAGCACCAAAAATGTACTCTATTACATACAAGTAAAAAAGCACACAAGAAAAACTACTCAGAGTACAAGTTACTACTTTTTAACACGGGTTCTTTACAATTTTACATCAGACTTTTGCATAAAACGTGATCAAATAAACAGTTTAAAGGTCATTTGCATATTCTTCGAGCGCTGGCCAATCAAAGCAGGCTGTACTTATACTCGTAATGATTTTGAATGTAAATAATCATAATTACATGGTTAAAATGATAAACGTACATTTTTAAAAACTACTCAAAAAAGCACAATTACCCAAAAACTCTACTACTACAGTCATGTGAGTATTTGTAATTAGTCACTTTCTTTCCTGGTTAAATGTTGAAGGTTTTACTTTAATTTTAAATACTTGGAGTAGTTTTCTAGCCGCTTATTTTAACTCGAGTAACTTGAACCAAAATCAGAACATTTTAAATCCTGATCACTACTTTTGGCACTTTAATACTTCTGAAAATCTGTCTGAAATACTTCAAAACTATATTCTCAAAGGGGGTAATTCAATACTTTAATGTAAGTAGATTTTTATGTCATACTTTTACTTTTTCTTGAGTAATATTTTGCCCGTGTATCTGTACTTTTATAAGACAAATGTGGAAGTTCAGGTTCCGTCATGTGCTTGTGACCTTTGTCCTCCAGGGGGCGCTGATCGTGCTGTAACTGGGGCCGACGTGCTGCGATATCCATAATATAGTGATATTTCAAAGTACTTTTTGACACAATCATTGTAGTTATATTGAAACATATATCTTCATGTATTTGTCAAACTCATGGAAACTCAACAGAGACAAAACCAGGACTAAATCAAGGCTATTTTAGACCTTTTTCCTTTTGGTGCAACGCTGCAGGTGAAAAGGAAAAAAATCTTAAATTGAAAGAAATCAATATCATCTTGCAATGTTTTTATGTAGGAATAAAAAAATGTATATGTAAAAACTGCCAAAATTGAGAGCTGCTCGGTGGCAGAGTGGATAGCACATGTGCAACCCGCAACAGTTTGAGTTTGAATCTAGCTCTCAATGGTTTGCTGCATGTCTCGTCCCCATCTCACACTGTACTATCCTGTCTAATGAAGCCTACGGGCCAAAAAAACCCTCAACGCCAAAATTGCACATATTTGGGACATTTAAATCTGATAAACGGCCACAACATGGTTACAATTTCTTGGTTGATTTTGTACACATTGTAGTTACAGTTAAATTTACAAAGGAGAATTGGGATATTTTATTTCATTTTTGAGTAAACTCCTGTCCTGTCCTGAAAAGTGGCCTAAAACATTTTTATTCAAATTTTGCCTTGAAAACATCAGGCTCAGACTTTGATATTTACAGATCCTTCAGTACTTTCCTCTTGTTCTGTACTTCCCTCTTGTTCAGTACTTTCCTTTTGTTCAGTACTTTCCTCTTGTTCAGTACTTTCCTCTTGTTCTGTACTTTCCTCTTGTTCAGTACTTTCCTCTTGTTCAGTACTTTCCTCTTGTTCAGTACTTTCCTTTTGTTCAGTACTTTCCTCTTGTTCAGTACTTTCCTCTTGTTCAGTACTTTCCTCTTGTTCAGTACTTTCCTCTTGTTCAGTACTTTCCTTTTGTTCAGTACTTTCCTCTTGTTCAGTACTTTCCTCTTGTTCAGTACTTTCCTCTTGTTCAGTACTTAAGTATTGTAAAGTTTGGCGTGTGTAATTTTATATGGAATAAAAATGCACTTTAAGTAAATGGTCTTTGGAGTTATAATGTCCCAGAGAAATCTATGGATAAAGTGAATTTTGTAATAATAATAATATAATTCATAATTCTATAATAAAACCTCTTTGGGAGCTGATTGTGTCGTTTCCACATGAAAAATGTTCAACTATATTTCTGGCAAACAAAGATCACATGAGTTCATATTCAGGACAGAAGAGCTGAGCCTAAAAACACTTCACCTGGAGAGACTCAGACACAGAAAGGACTGATTAAAGCTTTATTACGTGAGTTATTATGCGCTCAGACCCCGGTCGAAGACATCACGATCATGGGCACTCCATAATCTATTTGTATTAGATGTCTCCCCCCAGGGCCTGGAGACTGATGTCTCCCCCCAGGGCCTGGAGACTGATGTGTCCCCCCAGGGCCTGGAGACTGATGTCTCCCCCCAGGGCCTGGAGACTGATGTCTCCCCCCAGGGCCTGGAGACTGATGTCTCCCCCCAGGGCCTGGAGACTGATGTGTCCCCCCAGGGCCTGGAGACTGATGTGTCCCCCCAGGGCCTGGAGACTGATGTGTCCCCCCAGGGCCTGGAGACTGATGTGTCCCCCCAGGGCCTGGAGACTGATGTGTCCCCCCAGGGCCTGGAGACTGGTGGTGGTAGATGTGGTGAGAGGGTCAATGATGAGGATGAGAGGGATGCAGAGGAGGAGGAGGGGAGGTGTAGAGGAGGAGGAGGGGAGGTGGTGGCTCGCAGAACGGTCTGAAGCGGCCGAGCCGACTGAGTGAGGGTTAATATGGGACCGGCTGTGCACTGGGAGCAGAGGTGCCACGTGCCACGGGTTGGGTGCGTTGAAGATGGGGAGCAGGTGCGAGGGGTGATGTCCCAGGAATCCCCTGTCCTTAGACCCTCCTTCTGTCCTTAGACCCTCCTTCTGTCCTTAGACCCTCCTTCTGTCCTTAGACCCTCCTTCTGTCCTTAGACCCTCCTTCTGTCCTTAGACTCTCCTTCTGTCCTTAGACCCTCCTTCTGTCCTTAGACCCTCCTTCTGTCCTTAGACCCTCCTTCTGTCCTTAGACCCTCCTTCTGTCCTTAGACCTTCCTTCTGTCTTTAGACTCTCCTTCTGTCATTAGACTCTCCTTCTGTCCTTAGACCCTCCTTCTGTCCTTAGACCCTCCTTCTGTCTTTAGACTCTCCTTCTGTCCTTAGACTCTCCTTCTGTCCTTAGACCCTCCTTCTGTCCTTAGACCCTCCTTCTGTCCTTAGACCCTCATTCTGTCCTTAAACCCTCCTTCTGTCCTTAGACCCTCCTTCTGTCCTTAGACCCTCCTTCTGTCTTTAGACTCTCCTTCTGTCTTTAGACTCTCCTTCTGTCCTTAGACTCTCCTTCTGTCCTTAGACTCTCCTTCTGTCCTTAGACCCTCCTTCTGTCCTTAGACCCTCCTTCTGTCCTTAGACCCTCATTCTGTCCTTAAACCCTCCTTCTGTCCTTAGACCCTCCTTCTGTCCTTAGACTCTCCTTCTGTCCTTAGACTCTCCTTCTGTCCTTAGACCCTCCTTCTGTCCTTAGACCCTCCTTCTGTCCTTAGACCCTCCTTCTGTCCTTAGACTCTCCTTCTGTCCTTAGACGCTCCTTCTGTCCTTAGACCCTCCTTCTGTCCTTAGACCCTCATTCTGTCCTTAAACCCTCCTTCTGTCCTTAGACCCTCCTTCTGTCCTTAGACTCTCCTTCTGTCCTTAGACTCTCCTTCTGTCCTTAGACCCTCCTTCTGTCCTTAGACCCTCCTTCTGTCCTTAGACCCTCCTTCTGTCCTTAAACCCTCCTTCTGTCCTTAAACCCTCCTTCTGTCCTTAGACTCTCCTTATGTCCTTAGACTCTCCTTCTGTCCTTAAACCCTCCTTCTGTCCTTAGACTCTCCTTCTGTCCTTAGACCCTCCTTCTGTCCTTAGACCCTCATTCTGTCCTTAGACCCTCATTCTGTCCTTAAACCCCCCTTCTGTCCTTAGACCCTCCTTCTGTCCTTAGACCCTCCTTCTGTCCTTAAACCCTCCTTCTGTCCTTAGACCCTCATTCTGTCCTTAAACCCCCCTTCTGTCCTTAGACCCTCCTTCTGTCCTTAGACCCTCCTTCTGTCCTTAGACCCTCCTTCTGTCCTTAAACCCTCCTTCTGTCCTTAGACTCTCCTTCTGTCCTTAGACTCTCCTTCTGTCCTTAAACCCTCCTTCTGTCCTTAGACTCTCCTTCTGTCCTTAGACCCTCCTTCTGTCCTTAGACCCTCATTCTGTCCTTAGACCCTCATTCTGTCCTTAAACCCTCCTTCTGTCCTTAGACTCTCCTTCTGTCCTTAAAACCTCCTTCTGTCCTTAGACCCTCCTTCTGTCCTTAGACTCTCCTTCTGTCCTTAGACCCTCATTCTGTCCTTAGACCCTCATTCTGTCCTTAAACCCTCCTTCTGTCCTTAAACCCTCCTTCTGTCCTTAGACCCTCCTTCTGTCCTTAGACCCTCCTTCTGTCCTTAAACCCTCCTTCTGTCCTTAAACCCTCCTTCTGTCCTTAGACTCTCCTTCTGTCCTTAGACTCTCCTTCTGTCCTTAGACCCTCCTTTTGTCCTTAGACTCTCCTTCTGTCCTTAGACCCTCCTTCTGTCCTTAGACCCTCATTCTGTCCTTAGACCCTCATTCTGTCCTTAAACCCTCCTTCTGTCCTTAGACTCTCCTTCTGTCCTTAGACTCTCCTTCTGTCCTTAGACTCTCCTTCTGTCCTTAGACTCTCCTTCTGTCCTTAAACCCTCCTTCTGTCCTTAGACCCTCCTTCTGTCCTTAGACCCTCATTCTGTCCTTAGACCCTCCTTCTGTCCTTAAACCCTCCTTCTGTCCTTAGACTCTCCTTCTGTCCTTAGACTCTCCTTCTGTCCTTAGACTCTCCTTCTGTCCTTAAACCCTCCTTCTGTCCTTAGACTCTCCTTCTGTCCTTAGACCCTCCTTCTGTCCTTAGACCCTCATTCTGTCCTTAGACCCTCATTCTGTCCTTAAACCCTCCTTCTGTCCTTAGACTCTCCTTCTGTCCTTAGACCCTCCTTCTGTCCTTAGACTCTCCTTCTGTCCTTAGACTCTCCTTCTGTCCTTAGACTCTCCTTCTGTCCTTAAACCCTCCTTCTGTCCTTAGACTCTCCTTCTGTCCTTAGACTCTCCTTCTGTCCTTAGACTCTCCTTCTGTCCTTAAACCCTCCTTCTGTCCTTAGACTCTCCTTCTGTCCTTAGACTCTCCTTCTGTCCTTAGACTCTCCTTCTGTCCTTAGACTCTCCTTCTGTCCTTAAACCCTCCTTCTGTCCTTAAACCCTCCTTCTGTCCTTAGACTCTCCTTCTGTCCTTAGACTCTCCTTCTGTCCTTAGACTCTCCTTCTGTCCTTAAACCCTCCTTCTGTCCTTAGACTCTCCTTCTGTCCTTAGACTCTCCTTCTGTCCTTAGACTCTCCTTCTGTCCTTAAACCCTCCTTCTGTCCTTAAACCCTCCTTCTGTCCTTAAACCCTCCTTCTGTCCTTAGACCCTCCGTTCCATGGGAAAAAGTAGAAACCTGGAGGAGTTCCGTGGTGAAGGAGGGATCTGACACTCAGACGGACAGGAGGACAGGGGGACAGGAGGACAGGAGGACAGGGGGACAGGAGGACTGGGTGCGTTGGTGGAGCTGGGGCAGGTGCCTTGACGTAGATGGTGGAGTTAGGTCTTCTTTAAACTGCAGTGTGATATATGTACTCTGCAGTATATTGTACTCTACTTCCACACACAAAAAACACAAACAACTTTACAATTTTACAACTTTATTGATGACAAACAGTTCACGTGAAGAATGTTGAAATGAAAGAGTCAAATGGATTCTACAAATGTACAATGAGCTTATCAAGTCAGTATGAAAATGTATGAAATGTTAAAGCTGTGAACGACTCTTCTTTACACAGAAAATGAAATGATCTCTAAACATATTTACACCAGTTAAAAGAGTCTATCGACATTTATTACAAAGATGGATTCACTATCATTTTGTAACACGTTAATAAGCGAAATAAAATGAACCAAATGTTAATAATAGTACAGCTTGTGGAATGTTAGCTTAACACTTCACACAAAATTCATTCATTGGTTGAAATGAACTGGAAAATAAATAAATTGGCAAAAATATTAAAAACAATAGACGTCATAAAAATCATTGAAATTGAACAGAAACACACCTGCTGTTTAGCCTTTTCAGTTATTGTAAAATGAAATTAAATATTGAAATTATGACTGAAATGTGCATCTCTTACTTTTTTTTTTCAAACACAACATACAACGTGGTAATGGATTTAAACAGAAATGTAAAAATATATATGTCTTTTTTTTTAATGTAACGGAGCATGAAGAGAAAAGGAGCAGGAAGAGGAAGAATATGAAACATTTTCCTCACTTTTAACAACAATTAAGTTCATTCTTAATCATCTGTTTTGCTTCACAAAGTGGGAAACGACAAAAGATATATTTTATGTGAATTACTTCTGCCGCTTTAGGGCCGATGCTCCAGAAGTTCTGTAGTAAATGTGCAACTAATAATAAACTGTCTAAAGTGATCTGAAGCCGCGCGACCTGCAGCCGGGCGACCTGCAGCCGCGCGACCTGCAGCCGGGCGACCTGCAGCCGCGCGACCTGCAGCCGGGCGACCTGCAGCCGGGCGACCTGCAGCCGCGCGACCTGCAGCCGGGCGACCTGCAGCCGCGCGACCTGCAGCCGGGCGACCTGCAGCCGGGCGACCTGCAGCCGGGCGACCTGCAGCCGGGCGACCTGCAGCCGGGCGACCTGCAGCCGCGCGACCTGCAGCCGCACGATCTGAAGCGGGCGAGTGCTGATGCAGCGTTCAGGAGCTTTACAGGACAAATCGGGTCAAAAGCAGCCGGGTTCACTGCTGTCGATTTAAATCCCGATGTGACGTTGGCAGTTTGAAGTGACAAAAACAGTTCGATGTTTGTTCTATTAAACCCAGAAACGTCAAAATCCTGACTTTACAAACTCTGAAGTAAAAGTACTCGAGTCTAAACTCTAACTTGAGGACATGAACGCAGCTCATCTGTTCTACAAGTTTAGATTTAAAGATTTATTTTACAAACCAAATATCAGTCGAGATTAAATACTTCGCTGATGATTTTAATTCAAACACACAAAAAAAAGATAAATCAGTCAAATTATCTTGAATTAAATAACTTGAAAGAATAAAATGTGTTCTTTTTAGTACCAAACTGGATATGATGATCTGTAAAGTGCATTCTGGAGCGAGAAACGTGTGGTTGTTAAAATATGTGCAACTTAACGTAATAAAGTAAAGGTGAAGTGCACTGCAAAACAATACACACAAGTTTAAATTCAATTCAAAATATTGAACTTAATTTGAGTAAGATATTGGACAAATTAGAATGATTTATCTTGACATGTTAAAAAAATACATTAAAGATTTTATGATATTACTGATTGTTGTGAATTCACATTGAATTAGACATTTCAAGCGCATTAAGAATTAAGTTAGAATATTTAAACTCTTCAAACTTATCAGTTACTCAAATCCAGCAGTTTATTCGGTGACACTTTATAATAACTACACTTTTAATAGCCTTAAAAATGAACAAATACTTTATTAAGAATGATTCCAGTTAATACTAACCGAACCCTTATTTAAGTCGTTATTATTGTAGGTTATTAAGTCTTTGTTCATGCTTTATTAAGGCTGATTAAAGGTGTAGTTATTATAAAGACGCACAGATTATTTATAGAAAAAGAAAAAAAAACATTTAAAGTAAAACAAATGACTATCATAAGTATTCTAGTCACTCTGCTGCAGTAGTGCGAGAGGTGTGGATGGTTTTGCAGTGAGTGTGTGACAGTCACAGTGGTTAGAGGTTCTCCTGGGGGACGCTCTGGGACGTCCCTCTGACCGCCCCTCTGACCGCCGTGAGTGTGTGACGCTCACAGTGGTTAGAGGTTTTCCTGGGGGACACTGAAGCTCTGGGACGTCCCTCTGACCGCCGTGGTGTTCCCTCCACAGTCCACGTACTGGTACATCTCCTGAGAGACCTGCTCCGCGTGGCCGAAGTACGTGGTGGTCACCGTCACTCTGACAAACAGGGACACGCGTGTTAGTCGGGGAGGTCAGAGGTCAGAGGTCAGAGGTCTGAAGGGGCTTACTGCATCATGACGCCGATGTTGTGGACTTTGATGGTCTGGAGAGTGCAGTAGTCGCTGGGAGACAAAGAATGAGGTCAATAACAGAAGAGCACAATTAGTAGCACATGAAACTGAAAAGATGGATTAGTTTATCCACATTTGATAGTAAATTATGTTATAAGTTGTTTACGTTGTCAACATAAGACATAATGGCTCCAAAGCTGTTAAAATATACAAATAAAATACAATATTAGAAATTGCATTTGACGTTAAAGGTGCAGTACCCGAGTTTTTCATGTAATAAAGTCAATCTAATAGTAGTAAATCTAAATGTATTTGGCCCCAGTACAGATATATTGTTCTTAGAGTGAAGCAGGAAGTGCATTGTTAGCATGCTAGTTAGTTTTAGCGCTCTGGCCTCTGTAAGTATACAGTATGTGTAGTTGTTACTTACTACATGTAGCTCATCTCGTCAGCGATGAGCGTGGGGACCGTGTAATCGATCTGAAACGGCGCAGAGGAGTCAGAGGAGGGCGTGCGCGTGTTTGATCACCATGGTAACGGCAGCCTGTACCTGCTTCATGTCCAGGGGGCTGATGGCCGTGATGTTGCTGATGCGACTCTTCCCGATCACGGTCTTTGCGAACTGCACCTGCGCTGTGATGTTGGCCACCTCCACAGAGTAGTAGTTGTTGTTTGTGATGTTGAGAGTGTTCTGAGGGAAGAGACAAAGACGTTTTACTCAAGTCACACTGGAAACAACGGAAAAAGAGATGATTCAGGTTCTTACAAAGGAACAAAAATCATGCCCATTGTTCTGATTTCGACCACAAGAGGGCGGCATATTACAAGAATAACTAGACTTGTGCTCAATACTTATTTTAAGGAAGATATTACTTGACACATTTAGTATGCCATAACCAAACTGTCTCTGTTAACCAAAAAAGTCCTTCATCTAAAATGTGTTGTTTTAACCTTCTTCATTAGCTGAGAGAAAGTACTTAAACCCTAAACATGTCTGAGTAGAAATATTAAATTTAAATATGCAATGTAAACTGAATCTACAATTTTACGAGAACCAGACATTCTGGTTTCAATGAATGAGCTGCTGTTTACATTGTTCATTGACTTTGTTATTTAGCACGAACAACCAGAGTAATATGATGAATGAGTTATTTTAGTTGTTGTTAAAGTCATATGGATGTTAATGCAGTTATACAACTCTAATTACCCTCTATTTATCATTTGTAACTTTATAAATTAACTCATAATAACAACATCTAAGGACCTGTCCCCAAACATAAATGCTGTGTACTTTAACCCCTGAACTTTGACCCTCCATTAGCTTTTGATAAAGATGCTAACTATGCTAACGCCACAATGATCAAAACATCACTATATGGATTGTAAAATAAACTCAGTGACAGAATTCTAGAAGGTTCTGAGCTTTAAAATGAGATAAGAACGAGGGAGTTGACTGGATAACGACAATAAGGTTCCCCACCACGAGTCCGAGGTTTTAAAGGTTCACTAGTCCAAAGGTTCACTGGTCCGAAGGTTCACTGGTCCGAAGGTTCACTGGTCCGAAGGTTCGCTGGTCCAAAGGTTCACTGGTCCGAAGGTTCACTGGTCCGAAGGTTCACTGGTCCGAAGGTTCACTGGTCCGAAGGTTCACTGGTCCGAAGGTTCACTGGTCCGAAGGTTCACTGGTCCGAAAGTTCACTGGTCCGAAGCGTCGCTGGTCCGAAGGGTCACTGGTCCGAAAGTTCGCTAGTCCGAAGGTTCGCTAGTCCGAAAGTTCGCTAGTCCGAAGGTTCGCTAGTCCGAAGGTTCGCTAGTCCGAAAGTTCGCTAGTCCGAAGGTTCGCTAGTCCGAAAGTTCGCTAGTCCGAAGGTTCGCTAGTCCGAAAGTTCGCTAGTCCGAAGGTTCACTGGTCCGAAGGTTCGCTGGTCCAAAGGTTCACTGGTCCGAAGGTTCACTGGTCCGAAAGTTCACTGGTCCGAAGGTTCACTGGTCCGAAGGTTCACTGGTCCGAAGGTTCACTGGTCCGAAGGTTCACTGGTCCGAAAGTTCACTGGTCCGAAGCGTCGCTGGTCCGAAGGGTCACTGGTCCGAAAGTTCGCTAGTCCGAAGGTTCGCTAGTCCGAAAGTTCGCTAGTCCGAAGGTTCGCTAGTCCGAAAGTTCGCTAGTCCGAAGGTTCACTGGTCCGAAGGTTCACTGGTCCGAAGGTTCACTGGTCCGAAGGTTCACTGGTCCGAAGGTTCACTGGTCCAAAGGTTCACTGGTCCGAAAGTTCACTGGTCCGAAGGTTCACTAGTTCGAAGGGTCACTGGTTCGAAGGTTCCTCATAGGCTAAAGTGAAGGTGCAGTCAAACATTGGCCTGCTTCAGGCAAACATTGGCCGATCTTTGGCGAAACTGTAATATCGAGCCCGTAATGAAGCCTCGTTCAAACTTTGAATTCATTTTTGACTCGACAGATCTCATCGCTGCCGCGTTACCAGAGACTTATTACCGTAATGTTGAGATAGACGCTCCTCCTCTCCTGGTCGTAGCTCACGTAGACCGACTTGACTCCCACGTAGGACACGTCTATGGAGCGCGGGAAGAGGAAGAAGACGGCCAGGCTGGACAGCAGCAGGCACACCGCCACCGAGGCCGTCACGTACAGCTTCCTACGGAGCAGCGCGAGGACCGTGTGGGTTAAGACGAGCGGGGAAAACGTACAAACCCTAACCCTGACTGTCCTTCTCATTTAGAGCTCACGAAAGAACACGGGAGAGTGGGAGATGTAACGATCAGCGACGATTTGAATGTGTTCGGGAGGAAAAAACAATAGATAGCTATGTTTTTTGGCTGGAGGGACATTAAACTCAGGACATGTTCACTGCTTGATACCATTTTGAGTTGCACGGTGATTATAGAAACAAAATGGCACAAAAATAATCATAGTTTCATTCATTAAAAGGTAGTATGGACGATTTTTTTCAACAATTTTTTGATCATATTTCCTCGTGGCGTGGATAAATCATTAGTCCTGCCACGTATCAATCATAAAACGCACCTATCGCTCACCTGCAGCCGCGTCAGGCTCGTCCCCACGTTTCCGCGTGCCTAAGCGCATTGATCTATCATAATATAGTTCCCTCAGTGTACGGGGCAAAATGAAGACGGAGAAAGACAGTTGGAGCTGACGCAGAAGTGGACAGAAATCTACGGGAGACGAGAGATGCGATGCGCTCCGTTGCGCTAATAAACAAACGCACGTGTGTGTTATATCAGTCCACACGGGGGAGTGGCATGAGCACGGGGGAGTGGCATGAGCACGGGGGAGTGGCATGTGCACTTCCACCTGCATTCTTAAATCGCCGAAAAATCGTCCATACCGCCTTTAATATTATCACATGGTTTTAAACAAGTTCTGATATTCTAAAACTATGCAGTAAAGGTCAGATTTTGTCTTTTAATACAAGTTTTTTTTTCCAATTCCAAATCAATACTTGTTCAAATGAATATCATGAGTATCAAATTATTATCTTGTAGTTTTAGTATAGATCTTTTGTGCTTTTTGCCACTTTAGTCTCGTCCCAAGCTTATCCAACACTACAGGTCGACTGATGTTTAGTTATCACCTGCAATTACGATAAAAACACGTCTTTTCTGTGCTTCAACCTCGACCTGATCGTTTATATCAGCACAAAAATCCATAATCTCCAACATTTATTCAGATATCAGAAACAGCATATTAACGTTCAACAATAGTGCTTTTTCCTGCTCCCATGTCATGTGTAAGTAGCATTTAAACACCATTTAAATTGTCCTGGTTTCGGTGTCACTGCACAATAACGTTAGTCCAGATGATTCTATGGCTGATTTAACGGCTGTTTAAACGATTATTGGAAGAGGTCATGTGTTAAGCGGGTCGCTCTTGGGTGTCATTGGTTTAAAAGTGTTGTCCAAGAACATAAACATAAACAGTATTATGAAAAATATCCAATAATAAATGGAAAAGAGAAGGTAATTTGTTTTGCCAGACGAAGAATGGGAAAATATATGTTCATCCCAGTGAAGAACCACCAAAGAAAAGGGAATTTTGTTGGAGAAATGTAACACGTTTCTTCATAAGGTCATTGTCATCGTCATCGTCATCGTCATCAGAAAAGGGTTTATTGCCATTGCCAATGAACAAAATTCACAAACATAGGAACTTGTCCTGGTGTCAAAGTGGCCACTATTCTGGAGAAACTGTGGTTGCCAGGAAGACACGTTGCCATGTGTTCTGACATCATTAAAGTGCAACAGACTACAACCATCTAACTTGGTTTCTATGTATTTGGGCCTCAAAACTCCTGCCATGGACATGATACATGGATACCTTTGGCACATACTCCTGGCTGCAGGAAAGAAGGACAGTACAGGAAAAGGATGACACAAACTGCACTGATAATCAAGGACAGGACCCACATTCTAAGTAACGTTAGAAAGATTTACTTTTTGACAGACTTTGGACGAGATAAGTTTGTTTTATTTATTGGATGTCTAGATTTTCTTTACTTGCTCTGTGTGCCGTCTTCTTTGTTTTCTTTTGTCGTGTTTCAATGTCAGCAATACGTCTGCAATTGATTATCTAGTTTATGCATGAAAGATTTATTTTGGAAGGTTTCAGATGGTGTGAAAACCTTTGCAATAATGTTCAACAACTACAAGAGCAAACACATACTTTATGACGCTTATTTTGTCAAATACAGGAAGAAAAGTGACATCTTTAAATCATTTTGTATGAGTTCTATGACCATTGCATACTCTTGTATGTACGTTGTAGGACACTTAAAGCCACCAACACGCAGCTGAAATCACTTTGTTTTGCTGCGCTGAGGCATGTGTGACGAACGGGACTAGACTTTATGTCAAATGAGCCGTAGTAATGAGCGTATGAAATGGTAAAAACACTAACGGAGCGTGTCACTTCAAATCCTCTGTCGAGAGACGTGTTGTAGTTTTTTTGCATGTTAGAAGCTGGTTTCAGGTGATTGTGCTTTAGGTTTGGAATCAGATTAAGCTCATCTGGTGTCATGGGAAAATGGTACTGGTATATTCTGGCCTAGAAATCAGAAATGCAGTGTAATTATGGATTTTTTAAGCATAAATGATGATCAATGTGTAATAAAACAATAGTTGGTTGACTATGCAAGGTTTCTCCATTAGGCCCAACCTCCTGTGATATGAAATGCCACTTTTTCTGTTTAAGCTGTTGAATGTTGCAGGCCTGTGTTGTGTTGCAGTTACTCACGTGCGCCGGGGCCTCAGCCTCTGGTCACTGTAGGGAATCAGAGCCACCAGTTGGTTTTCCTGCCCTGGAACGAGAGGCGGAGGCGGTTATGAAAGTGGACTCAGACCGCTCTGATTTCTACACTTGACCGTCCCGTAATTCAAGATGGAAAGTAAATTAAAATGTGAATGAATGCATAATATTGTTTAAACCTTTTGATGTTCACCGTGATGAAATACATATTATATAGCAGACATGAACGTTATTTGGAGTTCTGGTTTTAAAGCATTTATTTCTGGCTCTCCATCTCCTGCGTGAGAATTAAACTAGACCAGTTTCATTTTAAATTAATTGAAATCCTGTGTTTAAAATAACCAAACAATGAATAGAAAATATCGGCCTAATATTTCCATATCGGTGCACCAGTAGTTCCTAAATGTAACGCCAATCACATCCCCGCATTCAGTAACAGATTTTGGTTGGATGAGAGTGAGTCACACTACGTTACCACATAAGACACGCCCAGACTTATCACAGAAGACGCTTGAAATATACATATTTGATGAAATATACCTGATTTGAGACCATGAAGTATGCAAGGGTTTGACTAAAGTCCAGTGTGTCCCTCCTGCTCCCGCTGCTGCCGGATGTATCTTACTATAGTTTACTTGAGTACTTATTAAAGGGGACTGTTACAGTACATTTCAGACTTTAAGATTCTCATTTTTCCCACGCTTTGAACCCTGCGGTGCATAAAACGGGGCGTCTAACTTATAGATTTGACAGGCCACTGGGGAGCACTCTAGCAGGAAGCGCAAGCGTTTGACACACTGTAGAAGAAGACATCAGTGGAAGCGCTGTCCAGGGGACACATCATGTTCTGCATTTTAAGCTTCAAAACGCTGTGTGTTTTATTCCAATCAGACTCATTCACAGAGAAGTGAGTCTAATGAGGAAGTGAATCTAGACAGGGGAAACGCACACTGACGCACCTGACTCACGAGTGCATCACTGTCATGGACCATATTTCTGTGTAAATATCTCATGTTACAACATAACTCTCAGAGCAGATGATCCAGATGTGAAGACACAGATGCAGGTAAATCAGCTCACACAGAGTCATCAAGGACAGAAGTTACACTTCAAAATTCTGTGTGTTTTATTACAATCACACACATATTCACTGAGAAATTAGTTGAATTAGTCTCGCAGCACAGCTGACCTCGAGTGCACTGCAAGAACCCCGGTTCAAAAGAATCATCACTGTCATTAGCACATGTGTAAATATCTAATGTTACAATGTGGCACCTGCAGTTTATTGATATTATAGGTGCGGCCGTATATGGACAATCTTCTTCATAAATTTCGTTTGCGTGGCTTTTAATCAGGAGCGCTGTATAGTCCGAAAAGTAGTCTTTATCTGCAAACCAATTGTAGAAAGGCAACGTAAATATGAGTTTGATCATGAATTGGAGCCACATTTAACACTGCAAAGTGTTTTTAATTCCAAGCACCTCCACACTACAGCCACTACATCTATACGGCTTATAAAAGTGCTGATCCTGCACTATTCATGTTATTGAAGTTCTACAGTGCTTTAATTGTTGCACTGATCAGTTTTATTTCATTGAATTATTGCATTAGCATGATTGATTGATTGATTGATTGATTGATTGATTGATTGATTGATTGACTAACTTGGGCAGTATGTTTGATGGCTCAGGCACGGTCGGCCTGGCCAAACAATAAGACATTATTCCATGTGGAAAAGAGTGAAATATAGAGGGGAGATAAACAAACCGAGCTCAGCCTTGACATGCTAATGCACAACACAGTCATAAAAAAACATGATTTGAAATGCTCAGGATTCATCAAACAAGTGTGAATGAAAACCTCAGTGAGCGAACACAACTACGTAGTTCCTCTAAGAGCGAGTCTGGACCCCGCCCTCCTCTTACCTCTGGGTATCCGGCCTGTGCCCTGGCAGGTGGGGCAGGTCACACTATCCCGCCCGGTGAACTCCACGTAGGGGAACTGGGACACATCCTCGCTCTTGGTCTCCTCCGTGTGGCTGTCCTCGATGGGGGACGTGAGGTGGCTGTCCTGGCCGTCCTCTGGCCCCGGCAGCTGAGTGAGGTGGGAGAACGCCTTCCCCATGTTCAGACACAGCTGAAAGCACAGACACTGGGGCTGTGAGCGCTGCAGAGGGTCAAACATTAACCTGGAGATAAGACTATGCAAGCTTTGTCTTTCTCTTCAGCTGATGTCATGTCTTTGCAAAAATATAGAGCCAATTACTTTTTCCCATTAAAATACAGAATATCATGTAGTTAATTCAATCGTGTTTAATTGGTGCCGCCTTTACTGAATCCATCTGACAATGCACATAAACGTGATAACAAAAATAAGATTTAACCTCGATAAATTAAATTAAATTATATAAAAATAATAATCTAAATTCTGTAATGGAGGCAAAAGTGATCTGGAACATAATGTGATTTTAATGGAGGAACTGGTATTAACAACAGAATATCATAAAATATGAAAAATCAAGGTGGTTTTGTCATATGAAAACCACAGGAGATTTTTTTTTATGATGGCAAAATCCTGATTTTCTGTTTAGTTTTGCTGTACAAATACTTGAGAAATGTTGACTACACAATAACATTTAATTTCATCTAGAGACATTAACAACAATTAACAACGAATTATACTTTTTGTGAAGTTCAAATACAACTTAGTAAAAGAACACATATGTACACATATATTATGATTAAAGCAGTTTTTTTTTTTTTTAAATCAAGGCGAGGAAAACTATCTCTGATCCTTCTCCCGTCTTACGCTCTCACTATGAGCTGCTCCAACCTGGACACCGCTACAGGGTTTCAACCAAAAATGAGAAAAGACCCCTGAACATGGGTAAAAACTCTTTCCTTCCTGAAACCTCCTACATTCCAGCCATAGAGCAGAGAGCTGATTGTTTGTGGAAGTAGTGTTTTACATACATAAATGCCATGATTGTCTCACACCTTTGATAGTGTTGGAACGTGCTGGTCCTGGTTAAACATCTTTAAAACCAATCGAAACATTGTATAAAAGGGCACGGAAAATCCATGATAAAAAATCTTGAAAATCTGCTTAATTGAAATCAAATTACAATTAATTATTATCTATTTCAAATCATTCATAATTATTTACTCCCCCATTAATAAAGTTTGTTGTGTTCACTTCAGAGAAAACTTGTGGAGCCACGCGATCGATGGCCAGTTCTGAGATGCAGAACCTCCTTTGGTCAGTCCTCGTTCTCCTGCAGAGCCATAACCCTCTGGAACGTTCTCCCACGTGAAATACAAATTCATAATCATACAATATATGAAATGTCTATTTGCTTCTAACTATGTACACACTGAACTGTCATGAATGCAGCAACATGAACTGTAAATGTGTAAATATTGTACTGAGGCGTGTGTGAGAGTGTTTCGGAGTGGAACTGGTTTTACTAAATTCATGGATGAGTGACTGTATCAATATACTCCAAACGTATATTGTACATTTATTGCATCTTATTTTTACCTCAACCTGTCCAGGGACGGCGGAAATGAGCAACTTTGCTATAACCTGGTGGCCAATGTTTTATGTGCACTGTTCCTGAGAAAGAAACTAATAAAGTGTGGAATCTGGGGGTGTCAAAAGTATTGAAAATCAGATACTAGTAAACGATATTAAACTAGTATCAAAACTAGATGCTCACTTGACTATCAATCCTAAAAATATCACAGACAGAACAAACAGGACAAAATGTCCTACCACTAAAAACATGTACATTGGGCTCCTCCCCACAGAGGGACTTAATACCATCCTGGTACAAACGTCTCTCCCGGTGCAAACATCTCTCCCGGTGCAAACATCTCTCCCGGTGCAAACGTCTCTCCCGGTGCAAACGTCTCTCCCGGTACAAACGTCTCTCCCGGTGCAAACGTCTCTCCCGGTGCAAACGTCTCTCCCGGTGCAAACGTCTCTCCCGGTACAAACGTCTCTCCCGGTACAAACGTCTCTCCCGGTACAAACGTCCCGGTACAAACGTCTCTCCCGGTACAAACGTCTCTCCCGGTACAAACGTCTCTCCCGGTACAAACGTCCCGGTGCAAACGTCTCTCCCGGTACAAACGTCTCTCCCGGTACAAACGTCTCTCCCGGTACAAACGTCTCTCCCGGTACAAACGTCTCTCCCGGTACAAACGTCTCTCCCGGTACAAACGTCTCTCCCGGTACAAACGTCCCGGTACAAACGTCTCTCCCGGTACAAACGTCTCTCCCGGTACAAACGTCTCTCCCGGTACAAACGTCCCGGTGCAAACGTCTCTCCCGGTACAAACGTCTCTCCCGGTACAAACGTCCCGGTACAAACGTCTCTCCTGGTCATGAACAGTTTTAAAATCTTGAGCTTTATCATGACTGTTACAAGACCATAAAGTTTAATAAAGAAAGAGCTATTATATTGTATTGACAACGTCAGTCTGTGGTCTTGGATCCTGACCATAACATTATCATTGTGGTTATGAAATGCTTTGGAGAATTGAGTAAATTTTTAGTATCTAAATAGCGTTTGAAACGTTAGTATCGTGACACTTGTGGCAGCCTGTATGTCCAAGACAGATTTCCTTTGGGACAATTTTGCAATAAAGACTTGATAAGAAGCATTATTATTGTAAGTGTTTATGATCTGCGACTTCATTTTGCACATTCTGATGACACAGTGTTGTAGCATCAGCTCCTGCACTTCAGCTGGGCCCTCAGGCTAAACACATATAGTTTCTCAGAGAACTCAAAACAAAGATGACCACTTTATAGTCCACAGTCAGCAATAAAATAGGTGTGATGGTAAAATGTTGGGTCCAAACAACGAATCAAGCCACAAACAATCCGATGTCACGAATGTTCAAGTCGGATAACGGTAACAAGTCCATATGCTTTAGCTTTGACAGCTAGCTGACGTTAGCAAACACGTCTGACAAAGCTCATTTCTGCACCAAAAAGCACAGAACGTTCACTTTAAAGTCGGGAGTAAATGTGGGATTGATTAAAAGCCAATCTGAATCGCAAAAAGGCCCAGAATGTGAAGTTTTCTACCTGGATATGACTTCGCTGCGGCTCCCGTCGTTATGTTGTTTTTCTGTGATGGAAACAGACATGCGCACAAACGGTGTGTTCAAGAGCGTGGGAAATAACGACTTCGTGTGATAATGTAATAATAGATCTATGGTTTTTCCGCAAAAGAGACAAAACAAACACAAATGAATTAAATTAAATTGAAGACTAGACATAAATTGTTAGTTAGTAATAAAGATGGGAAAAGTTTACTCTTTTGACATTATTTATACATCACTATTGACCCTTTAGAAGTTTGTAAAGAAATGCATTCTAAATTCCGCACTGGAGCCAAAAGTGAAATGGAACATAATGTAATTTTAGACATTGGCATAAAACTCAGATTATCACAAAATGGCAAATAATAGCACAAAGATACATGTATGTGAATTATATCAGAGCCCAGTTTAACCTTTTGAAGTTGTGAGCTACATTTTTTATTTTAGGAGAATAAAATTAAGATTGCTCCTTTTTGTGCTCTTTTTCATTCATTTATTATTTTTTTGTATGATTGATTGATTGATTGATTGATTGATTGATAGATAGCTATGTAGCACTGGTCCATCCAAACCTTTTGAACAGGAGGCTTAGAGCATCATTGTAGGACACATCTCTGCAAGCTGGATATGTTATACTTCACTCACAGATGTGCAGTGTAGAGTTAAGAGGTGCAATAAGTTCTTAACAAAGTCATATTAACTCCAGAGGAACAGCAGGCATGTTTTCACCATACATTGGTCTTTATTTTTTATCTTATAGCTTATTTGTTTTTTTATCCCATAGCAGATTTATATTGTATCTCTTTTTGACTTATTCATGGTTCATTGTTTTATGTTGCACCGAATCACCAAGACAAGTTCCTATGTTTGTGAATTCTGTTCTTTGACAATGGCAATAAACCCTTTCAGATTCTGGTTCTGAACATACAATACATGTCCTCATCAGTCAGGAAATGCCTAAGGTATTGCAACATTCTATTTTTTCCAAACAACTGTCCTCCTTTGTTCGACATATCATGACACTCTTTTATACACTTCTGTTCTCCATATTCAAAACATACATTAAGTTACAGCTGAACTAGATCAGCTGAACTAGGGCGAAAGACCACCAATGCATCTAGTTCTACTAATGTTCCACTTTTTGAAGAGGTCATTCATGGAAAAATGTAAACGCTCCTTTGTATCACCACTGATCAGAAAGGGTTCAGACACAGAGTTTGACCTGTAGAGCCTAAGCTTAACTGGATGCCACTTAACTGTTTAAATGTTTACTGACATTATGAGTCCACAATAGATTACCATTAAAAAAAAAGTCTATCCTATGTATTAGAAAAGCAAACTAAACGGAATTTTTACCCAGGAAATTCCAAAATTGCTTACTTATTTTTCATTATAACCATTATCGTTAAATAATATATCAGTTAATTATTTTAAATGTGTTATGTCTTTATTTTGACTAATTATGGAATTTTCTTATCACATCGCATTTTAAAGGGTCTATATGTTGTGTATTGTTTATTCGTGCATATTTTATGTTTATGATTCATTTAACGGAACATGAGATGAAAAAAAAAATCTTCCATAACATATTATGGAAGATTATATATATTATCAGTTTAACATGTTTCCCTACTCAACTTCTGTGTCTGTAATGTTCCTCTTGTGCAGCAGGTGGCAGTGTTGACCAATCAGCAAACCAGATCATTTCTCATCTGGAGAAATTCTAATTCAGCTATTTCACTGCCTGTACATATTATTGACATTAAAAACATACATGGATTTATGTTTTGTTTGTGTCTTATGTTGAACACTCCATTCACTCACAGCAGCTCATGTTTTCGGGCTTGTATGAACGGTTTCCCTCTTCATTGTGAGTAGAGAGTGAATCCTTGCGTCATCTGCTGATAACTATAGCCATGTTTCAACTGGACCTGATGATCCCATAGACCAGTTCACCTATTCATCTTATTCTGGAAGCACCGCCATGACTCAATCGCTCTAATATATACTATCATATTTAAAGAGTTCAACTGGAAATACCAACAGAATAAGATGAGTGGGAGTGATTTGGCACGGTTATATGAATGCCGGAATGCGTCTCCATGCTCCAGGACAGGCGTGGCATCGTGGGGCAAGAGGTGAGCGGGTGGCGTCAATCAAATTTAAATAAATAAATAAGATCCAAACAGTATTCGATTTCTTTTATTCATCAGGCATTTACAAAAACACATTTACCAGTAGTAATTCCAAAGTTGTGTCGCAGTGAGACGTGGTTAAAACTAGAGTAAAGTTAAAACTACTTCCCGTTTCTCCTCAGCTTTTTCTGCATTTATTTAACTTCTCTGCTTTTCTACAAAGTGTTTTACAACATCTTTTTTATGTATTAATGTGGGTTTGGATCATATAAGACGCATTATACACTGGAAATGTAATATTTTTGATCGTGCATTGAGTGCTGTGCGTCGATAAACAGGAAACAGCTGATGCTAACACGTGCTAGCGCAGTTTTGTAAAGTATGTTGGATCAACATACAAATTACCATCAATAGAAAAATGGCGATTTGTTACAAGGTCAAGTCTGTGATGAGAGAAAGGATCATTTTGTCGTCTTGTTTTCACCTGAGTCTGTGTTCTCTCACTCTGGTATGTAGCTTCTTGGCCACATTGGAAGCCAGGCCACATTGGAAGCCAAGCCACATTTGAAATCAAGCCACATTGGAAGCCAGGCCACATTGGAAGCCAGGCCATAATTGGAAGCCAGGCCACATGAAGGCCACATTGGAAGCCAGGCCACATTGGAAGCCAGGCCACATTGGAAGCCAAGCCACATTGGAAGCCAGGCCACATTGGAAGCCAGGCCACATTGGAAGCCAAGCCACATTGGAAGCCAGGCCACATGCAGGCCACATTGGAAGCCAGGCCACATTGGAAGCCAAGCCACATTGGAAGCCAGGCCACATTGGAAGCCAGGCCACATTGGAAGCCAAGCCACATTGGAAGCCAGGCCACATTGGAAGCCAAGCCACATTGGAAGCCAGGCCACATGCAGGCCACATTGGATGCCAGGCCACATTGGAAGCCAAGCCACATTGGAAGCCAGGTCACATTGGAAGCCAGGCCACATTGGAAGCCAAGCCACATTGGAAGCCAGGCCACATTGGAAGCCAAACCACATTGGAAGCCAGGCCACATGCAGGCCACATTGGACGCCAGGCCACATTGGAAGCCAAGCCACATTGGAAGCCAAGCCACATTGGAAGCCAGGTCACATTGGAAGCCAGGCCACATTGGAAGCCAAGCCACATTGGAAGCCAGGCCACATTGGAAGCCAGGCCACATTGGAAGCCAGGCCACATTGGAAGCCAGGCCTGGAGCGCTTAAATGGGCCGGCACGGTTCACCTAAAACCGCCATAAAACAACAACAACAACAACAACAACAACAACAACCTAAGACAGTGGAGACACTTTTGGATCGTACCAATCCACCCCAAAAGCAGTGAAAACATGCCTTATGGGGATTTGTGAGCTCAGAAATATTGTGAAAGAGTGAAAGGGCGTAATACCAATATAACGATTCATTTATATTGATGGAGTAACTGCATGGATCAATACAAACATGCAGCCTTACACAGAAAACTAATATGATTCTAATGACCAGCAGGCTTAAAATGGTCCCCTAAAGTATAATGTGCCACCCCAACCACACTGCGCCATCACTCCTCATCTATCTGCATTTGGAGGCCTACTAAACAGCACATATGCACATTCTTGTTGGGACTATTTATGAAATGAATTTAAGAATTGTGAATGACTTTCAGCTCAGGTAGAATACTACTAGAACACTATCATCTTACTATCTGCTAAACAACTGGCACATTTTGTATACATTTATTTTAAAAAGCTCCTTGATTTTATATTAGAATACTTGATGTTTGCAGGTGTAATGACTTCGTAGCAAAATACAAAAAATGATTACTACAACAATCATAAGGAAGGAAAGTGTTACCGGTATATATGTTTATTTTTGTAAGTCTTTAAATTTGAGACATTTTAACTATGTGAATGTGTAGTGAATATGCATTTCAATACCAACAATATCTATAGTGCAAGTATATTTTTTGTATTGATTCATCTTAAAGAATATTTTTTAACAATGAGGATTTGATTTTGGAAATTTCGGAGATAAACTGTTACACAAACTGACGTATGTTCAACGTTTGTCAGAAAAGTTGGAGTGTACAAAATCAGAATGTGATGTATGATTTATTTTGACCTGTAGCTTAAACCCTGAACCCCAGAGTTTGTCCTGGAGCACAAATAACAGATGAGCACCTTTTTTAAATCTGTAATTTTCCATGTCACAGCACAGGATTTGGATTACAGCATTAAACCTTTCGATCTATTTTAGATTTAAAGTAGAGATAAACATGTCATTTTAATAATTAATGCATACATACTTATCTTTATGCCAACACCTTTAACTGTCTCTGACACAAGTAACACAAGCATTTTTAAAAGAAAAGTATTAGTCACACCGCAGGATATTTTGGAGTTGATTTGATAAAATATATGTTTGGAGTCTTAAAAAAAAGAGGAATTTGGTAATTTGCAGAATATAACAAAATCCCTTTACCAATAAATTATTTCTTGTCTTAATTTAAATAATGAATTATCGTTTTAATTTAAATGTAAGGGATCATCTCAAAATGGGTTGAAGCTGAAAAGACTTAATTTTTTTCGTCTCTCTCTGGACCCCCTCCCCCCCAAAAGACTTTGTCTGTCTTCACATCAAATGTTACGCGTTGATAAAACGATAGTAGCTTGATAGACCTGCTCACCTCGAGTGAACATCCCTGAACATCCTTTGGTAAGTTTATATTTAGAAGTTATGAACTCTCCAAATTATGTCACCTGTCGCGCAATGGGCGCGCAATGGGATGTGCCGTAGGGCCCCTCACATCCCATTCAACCCAAACTGTGAGATGACCACATTGAGATGAGAGAGTGAAAAACTCATGTTTCTTGTCAAAACCTGTAATTGTCAATTGCCTGAGTTTAGACCTCAGACATGTCAGAGTGACAGGAGCAGGACACGCCCTTTTGTCTCAGTGAGAATCTCACGTCTTCTGTGATTGGCCGAAACCTCATGCGGGTTTGTGTTGGTGCTTCTTCCGGTCAGTGCGTAGCACGTTACTACAGCCAAATCTCTTGATCATTTGCTGCGCCGCGTCTTGCCGCAAAAAAGCTTTTCCAACTTTTCTGCACCAGCCGCGTTGGCGACGCCCGCCCTGCTCCCCGCACGCACCCGCGTACTCCGCGCACGCACCCGCCGTGCTCCGCGCACGCACCCGCCGCCTAATGTTGGCCTAATGCTCGTTGCTGAGAGAGTTTTTTAGCATTACAAAACAATTACTGCCACAACGATGTATTGAAGCTTCAAAGCAACAAAAAGACGAAATGTAGGTTCAACCTCCCAAGACAAAAAATATTACGTCTTTTCAGCTTCAACCCATTTTAAGATGATCCCTAAAATGCCACATATACAGAGAACACAGAGGATTAGCTCAGCAGGTAAAGTTACGCGGGGCACCACGAGAATAAAGAATTAATGAGAAAAAAAGTCATAATATTATGAGATTTAAGTCGAAGCCAGAAAAAAGTAATTGAGAAAATTTAATTTAATGGACACTGTATATGATTGTTTGTGATGTCTAAAAGGCCAGCATTATAAAGACATCTATAGTGGGCTTTTGTATTAACTTAACCCATCCAAGTCAAGCGCCATTTGCGTCCTGGCGGTGATGCTGAAAGTGAAACGCGTGTCGGACCCGGGTTTTAATTCTCTTTAAATTTAATCTTGTTGATTAATGACTTTTTTCTCATTATTTATTGACTTTTTCTAATTAATTAATGACTTTTTTCTCGTTAATTAATTACTTTATTCTCGTAGTGCCCAGCAGTTTTTTATTGATTTTTTGGGTTGGCCCTTATACTCCGTCGTATAAAGTGTATCTGTGTGTGGATCATTTGGGTTTGAGACCCATATTGACTTTAGTTTTATCCTTGTGTTCTTTTCATATTTAAACCTTTTAAAGTCATAGATCGCACAGTCTGTAGTGTTTGTTCCAGAGTGTTCTATTCAACAGCAGCAGTTTCATGTGAAAACGTGTCATTTGTGCAGAGCTGAGGCTGACTCTGCGCTGTGACCTGCTCTGAGCTCTGATTGGCTGCTCAGGCTGTCTGTCACGTTCGCTCTTCTATCGCTGATGAAATGCTGGCTCTCTTTACCTGTTGTCTCATTGGTTAGTAAACTGGTGTATGATTGGCTGCATGTAGAAAGTGGGCGGGAGTGTAGCAAGTGCGCGGTGTTTACAGCAGAAGGGGCGCTAAGAAGAGCACGTGACGCGGTCTGACCATTGATGGGACAAAAAGGCCTTTTCTACATCATTTAACCGACATTTTGCAAAAAGTGTAGGTCATAAATAAGGAGCAGGTGGATTGGAAAAAGAGGCACTTAGAACATGTGCTGAAAAACAAAGTAAGTAAAGTTTATCTTACCTTGAAAGACAATGAAATGAAAACAACACGGTCGTTGAAACATTTAATTAATTGTGGTTGTCAGGGCAGCAGAGGCTCAGAGGGTTTATTCTTCTACAAAGCTAAAGCAGAAGAACTACAGCACAAACAGGAGCTCATTGAGGCAAGTGTCTGGCCAGGGCCGGCCCAAGCCTTCAGGGGGCCCTAAGCGAAAAAATTTTTGGGGGCCCCTCACCACGTCATCAGAATCAGTTTTATTGCCATTGTCAGTAAACAATTCACATATGGGAACTTTCTTCAACGCTAACAAAGCGCACCAAAACGCCTGGGCATCTGTTTGCCAGTTAGTTTATTCTCAACACCTCACAAGCTCAAATATTGCTAACTTAAATCCCACAATGCAACTTGGTATTCCGCTGACATCACCTCTACTCCCTGAACAAATAACACACGTCCCAGATATGTTTTTGGGCGTATTTGTGGGCGTTAAGGGTCGACAGCCACATTAGCAGTTTAAATTAATGAACAGGGGGGGTCTGGGGGCCCAGACTTTCAGACCTTTTTTGGGTCTTCTGGTGCATTTTAATGTGGTCCAGCCGGCTAAAGTAAGAGTAAAATGTTGAGGTTGTAATGCTATAAAATGATGATGTGATGAAACTGTGCCAGGAGAAAATGACTAAAGCCAGTTATTAATACATTAGTGTACTTAATTACTCAATACAATATTGGCTATGAAAAATAATTATGATCAAATTGATTCATTTTAACTGAAAATGTAAAAGTAATAGTTATCCTTACTAATTTATCTTTTACAGCTCCCAACTGTTCCTTCTTGCCAAAGTGACAAAACAAGTTATATTGAATTAAACAAATGGCATAAGCATTGCTTGATTAACAATTAACACTGATAAAACAGTGCAAACATGTTATTCCCAGAGAATGAACAGAACTAGAAGTGAAGGTCCAAACCTAGCTATAGTGAAGAGACTGCGTTTCTGCAGCTTTGCCACTTTTGTATAAAAATATATAGTATTATTCTATAACAGACGTAATCATAATATGTCTGGTTATTTTTCACTATCAATTAATTATAATTTATAACAAATAGTTTAATGATGCTTTTTAAATAAATTGAAATGTTTTATTGCTCTATTAAAAGTGAATTAGAATATAAATGTTTGTTCTGATCTGAACATCACACACTGGACATGAAACAATGCTGCGATGTGATTGGCTGATGGACCTTACGTGCATAAACCTTTACGTTCCTCTCATTGCACGTTAAGAAGTCAAAGTAAAACAGACATCACGAGTCACGATTGATCTCACACATGGAGATGTGAGAAAGAGGGGACGCAAACTCAAACCGCTCATCTCTAACTGAGGCTGCACAGGGGCCCGGGACAGGGGCCCGGGACAGGGGCCGCACACTGTTCACTCCAAAGTTTCACGTCAGAGGTTCTGGACGAGACGGCGCTCGTCCGGACCAGATCTCCGCCTCTTAGTGACCCGGGGCACAGACGCCCCTCACCGGCCTCACCTGCAGCTGACACTACGGGCTGGTGTAAATGTGAAGCTTATTATCTTTCATTCAGACATATTATTGTGCGCGGGGCAGAGCTCTCGTCGCCTCCAGCCTGAGCGAACTAACGTGACAGAATCGTGTTGTTTCAAACAGCAGCATTAACCGTCTCTTTGTAAGAGAAGTTCAATACCTGGAGAGTGTTGTTGAGTTTGCAGTTTCTTTACATCGTCAAGAAGTTTCTTCTTTTGTTTTTCGGCACCAGGAGATATATTCCTCTGGACATGAGGACCAGGTTGTGTTGTGTTTATGTTTTGCTCTCGTTCTGCTCGCGCACAATGAAGTTGACCAATCAGCGCAGGTTTGGTGTCTTGGTTGCCAGATTGTCATTACAAATAAATGCGGTTTGTGCGTTATGTTACCGCTGTGTGCGCTGCCGCGCCAGCAGCGCTACTACACTAGTGGCGCACGCTGCGCTTGCACTTCGCATACGACGGGTTGCCAGATTGGGGGCCCTATTAACGCCTCGGGGCCCTACGCGGCTGCTTAGTTCGCTTATAGGCTGGGCCGGCCCTGTGTCTGGCAAAGGTAAGACTGACTTTTACTTTCTACAAACATTTTACAAACTAAATCATATCAGAAGGAGCAGTCCAAGAAACACAAATGTTCAAGTCATTTATCAACCATAAAGTAAGAGACTGTTACTTCAAACTACATTTTACTCAATTAAAAAAGTGTCAGGGAGTTTCTCAAATATGTACAATGTCATGAAACAGTTACTCAAGTAAATGTAACTAAATACTACCACCTCTGTTTTTCATTTGGAGGGTTACTGTATGTACAGGAAGTAAAGTGGGGGGGGCACTAAAACCACATCATACAGTATTGGGGGGGCACTAAAGGGGGGGGCACTAAAACCACATCATACAGTATGGGGGGGCACTAAAACCACATCATACAGTTTTGGGGGGGCACTAAAACCACATCATACAGTATTGGGGGGGCACTAAAACCACATCATACAGTATTGGGGGTTGGGCACTAAAACCACATCATACAGTATTGGGGGGGCACTAAAACCACATCATACAGTTTTTTGGGGGGGGCACTAAAACCACATCATACAGTTTTGGGGGGGGGGCACTAAAACCAAATCATACAGTATTGGGGGGCACTAAAACCACATCATACAGTTTTGGGGGGGCACTAAAACTACATCATACAGTATTTGGGGGGCGGCACTAAAACCACATCATACAATATTGTGGGGCACTAAGATAAGATAAGATAAGATAATCCTTTATTGTCCACACATGGGCCACATCATACAGTATTGGGGGGGGGCACTAAAACCACATACAGTATTGGAGGGGGCATTAAAGGGGGGGCACTAAAACCGCATCATACAGTATGGGGGGGCACTAAAACCACATCATACAGTATTGGGGGGCACTAAAACCACATCATACAGTATTGGGGGGGCACTAAAGCCACATCATACAGTATTGGGGGGGCACTAAAGCCACATCATACAGTATTGGGGGCACTAAAAACACATCATACAGTTTTGGGGGGGGCACTAAAACCACATCATACAGTATTGGAGGGGCACTAAAACCACATCATACAGCATTGGGGGGGGCACTAAAACCACATCATACAGTATTGGGGGCACTAAAACCACATCATACAGTTTTGGGGGGCACTAAAACCACATCATACAGTATTGGGGGGCAATAAAACCACATCATACAGTTTTGGGGCACTAAAACAACATCGTAGAGTATTGGGTGGGCACTAAACCTACATCATACAGTTTTGGGGGGGCACTAAAACCACATCATACAGTTTTGGGGGGGGCACAAAAACCACATCATACAGTTTTGGGGGGGCACGGAAACCACATCATACAGTATTGGGGGGGGGGGGCACTAAAACCACATCATACAGTTTTGGGGGGGCACTAAAACTACATCATACAGTATTTGGGGGGCGGCACTAAAACCACATCATACAATATTGGGGGGCACTAAAACCACATCATACAGTATGGGGGGGCACTAAAACCACATACAGTATTGGGGGGGGCACTAAAGGGGGGGGCACTAAAACCGCATCATACAGTATGGGGGGGGGGCACTAAAACCACATCATACAGTATTGGGGGGGCACTAAAACCACATCATACAGTATTGGGGGGGCGCTAATGCCACATCATACAGTATTTGGGGGGGGCACTAAAACTACATCATACAGTATTTGGGGGACGGCACTAAAACCACATCATACAATATTGGGGGGCACTAAAACCACATCATACAGTATTGGGGGGGCACTAAAACCACATCATACAGTATTGGGGGGGGGAACTAAAACCACATCATACAGTATTGGGGAGCACTAAAACCACATCATACAGTATGGGAGGGGCACTAAAACCACATCATACAGTATTGGGGCACTAAAACCACATCATACAGTATTTGGGGGCACTAAAACTACATCATACAGTATTGGGGAGGGGGGCAGTAAAACCACATCATACAGTATTGGGGGGGGGCACTAAAACCACATCATACATTATTGGGGGGGCACTAAAACCACATCATACAGTATGGGGGGGCACTAAAACGACATCATACAGTATTTGGGGGGCGGCACTAAAACTACATCATACAGTATTTGGGGGGCACTAAAACCACATCATACAGTTTTGGGGGGGCACGAAAAGCACATCATACACTTTCGGGGGGTCACTAAAACCACATCATACAGTATTGGGGGGGGGGGCACTAAAACCACATCATACAGTTTTGGGGGGGCACTAAAACTACATCATACAGTATTTGGGGGCACTAAAACCACATCATACAGTATTGGGGGGGCACTAAAACCACATACAGTATTGGGGGGGCACTAAAGGGGGGGCACTAAAACCGCATCACACAGTATGGGGGGGGCACTAAAACTACATCATATAGTATTGGGGGGGCCACTAAAACCACATCATACAGTATTGGGGGGGCGCTAAAGCCACATCATACAGTATTGGGGGCACTAAAACCACATCATACAGTTTTGGGGGGGGCACTAAAACTACATCATACAGTATTTGGGGGGCGGCACTAAAACCACATCATACAGTATTGGGGGGGGGCACTAAAACCACATCATACAGTATTGGGGGGGGCACTAAAACCACATCATACAGTATTGGGGGGCACTAAAACCACATTATACAGTATGGGGGGGCACTAAAACCACATCATACAGTATGGGGGGGCACTAAAACCACATCATACAGTATTGGGGGGGCACTAAAACTACATCATACAGTATTGTGGAGGGGGGCAGTAAAACCACATCATACATTATTGGGGGGGCACTAAAACCACATCATACAGTATGGGGGGGCACTAAAACGACATCATACAGTATTTGGGGGCGGCACTAAAACTACATCATACAGTATTTGGGGGGCGGCACTAAAACCACATCATACAATATTGGGGGCACTAAAACCACATCATACAGTATTGGGGGCACTAAAATCACATCATACAGTATTGGTGGGGCACTAAAACCACATCATACAGTATTGGGGGGGCACTAAAACCACATCATACAGTATTGGGGGGGGCACTAAAACCACATCATACAGTATTGGGGGGGGGGCACTAAAACCACATCATACAGTATGGGGGGGCACTAAAACGACATCATACAGTATTTGGGGGGCGGCACTAAAACTACATCATACAGTATTTGGGGGGCGGCACTAAAACCACATCATACAATATTGGGGGGCACTAAAACCACATCATACAGTATTGGGGGGGGCACTAAAACCACATCATACAGTATTGGGGGGGGGGCACTAAAACTACATCATACAGTATTGGGGCACTAAAACCACATCATACAGTATTGGGGGGGGCACTAAAACCACATCATACAGTATTGGGGGGGGCACTAAAACTACATCATACAGTATTGGGGGCACTAAAACCACATCATACAGTATTGGGGGGGGGGCACTAAAACCACATCATACAGTATTGGGGGGGGCACTAAAACCACATCATACAGTATTGGGGGGGGGGGCACTAAAACCACATCATACAGTATTGGGGGCACTACAACCACATCATTCTACATCTAAATGTCTGGCTCCGCCTCAGCTCCAGGTATGTTTTACATTAGGATTCTTTATGTAAAAAGTTAAATACAGACTTCTTGAGTTTTCAAACGTGTAGCTCTTTCCTGCTGGTTCTCTAAGACACTATAAAAATGCTGATTGCCTGTACATCAAAACAAATAACACAAATCATGGAAATACTCCCTCACCACACACCGCCTCTGACTGGTGGTAGATCTTGTGTTAAATTCTTTTGACATAAATGTGACCAAAAATCCTGGTACGATCCTTGACAGTTTATTGCGTGGTAAAGGTTCTCCCTGTCCGTCAGCATTACTGTCCCTTTCTCTGTCCCGTGTCCACTCGTCCTCTGCATGTGTCCATCAGGAGGCAGGACCCGGCCTGTGTGCTCAGTCTGTTTCGTTTCTGTGAGGAAAGCTGACGTTTCTCAATGTGGCTGACAGGAGAGAAAAAAGTGGCGTCAAATCGAATCATGCTTTTCAGTCTTTCAAAGCTGGGCTGAGGGAGGAGCAGATGTCTCCGGTCCAAGTCAGGCAGTCTGATTGTTCCTGGATGGAAATATTTATCTTCATGATTCATTTTTACCAATAAATCCAACTCAGAAGACATTAAGCTGCATTGTGAAAGTTATGTTAATTAGCTCATTGGAAGCGTTTTGGTCGGTTTCTAAAATGAGTCCAATTTTGTATGGCTAAACAACAAAAACATTATTATTTGTAAAAGTCCAAATCCTTGTTCAACCTGCAGGTGGCGCACTTTGATTGTGCCATAAGGTATGCCAGGGGCCAATGGTTTACATCTGATGTCTCACAGATGGATGGATGAACGGGGCCCGCTCTACGCTAAAGCAGACGGAGCAACTGATTAGGGCCCCGAAGCCACCAAAGGGCCCCCAAGAGCTTCTTCAACTGTATTGCAAATGTTTGAAAATGTTGCGCTGCACTTTAGCCGACTGGAAAAGATTAGCAATTTGTATTTGAATTTGGAAAATTAATTAAAAAAAAAACAGGAACAAATGTCTATAGAAAGATTCTTCCCTCAAGGTTTAGCCTTAAGGCAAATTTTGCTTAAGACCCCTGGTGGCTTGGGGCCGCCACTGCTATGCATTTTTTTTTTACTATGTGTATTTGAATGAATTACTGGGTTAAAAGTCCTGCATACTTTGTTCATACTTTAACTTAAACTTTAAAGCAGTGGTTTTTAACCTTGTTGGGGGTACTGAACCCCACCAGTTTTTATGCACATTCACCAAACCCTTCTTAATTGGAAAAATAAAATATGATTTTATGATTTTACTGGTGCACAAAATGAACCGTACATCAACATCACTGTGTTCAAAGAACAAAATACAATTCGTAACAATGATGTGTGGTGCATCGGCTTTCACTTTCACCAAAACCAGACTTTCTCCCCAGCATGACTGGAGCTCCGTCCAAACATACTGAAGAAACCATACCCCACCAAAGATTGTTGTCTTTGAAGAAGTCATCCACAAGTTTCTTCACATCGGCTGCCTTAGTTGTTGTTGTGAGAGGCTTACAAAATAAAAAATCTTCCCTTATCACGTCGTCTTTCACATAGCGCACAAATACAGCAAGCTGGCTTAGATTGGAAACGTCTGTGGTCTCGTTGTGTTGAAGGCCGAATTATGAGTGTTTCACCAACGGTGTGTGGTTTGCTCTGCTCTGCGATCAGGTAAGTAACTTTGTATGATGCTGTGAGGCTCGGTCTGTTGATGGGTGCAAAGCCGAGAACAGGCAGAGAAGCCTTTTCATCGGATCTGGCTCTCTTCACCTTGAATTCAGCGAGCGTTGTGTTCTTGTATTTTCCATCTCCATGCTGCTTAAGGAAGTGTTCTCTCAGTTTTGCCGGTGCTAGACTAGAATTGCTCAACTTGGCATTGCAAATCATGCAGTTAGGACGCTGACTCCCATCACGTTCTGTTATACATGTCAATGCATATTCGGCCATCCGACCACTTTATTTTTTTGCCCGACATAGTAAGTATGAAGGGATTAAACTATTAAAGGAATAATATTGGACTGTGTTCGAGCTGCGTCAGAATAGACGGAAATCTGCGGAAACCAGAGATGTGATGCGATCTGTGCAGCTGCAGCACAGATAGGCCAAGAGATGTAGCTTGATCACCTACAGGCAATGATGGCCAAACGGGGCGTATCAATACGAGTCGGATCTGTGTCTTGACCTCCGCCGAACCCCTGAGACTGACCCCCTGGGGTTCGATCTAACCCAAGTTAAGAACCACTGACTTAAAGTGACTACGACGGGTTGGACTACTCGTTGAACTAAAATGCAATCGAGATAAAAATATTTAAAATTTTGGTTGAAAAAAAAAAGTATACACCTAGAATTGCAAATTTCTTAGGTTTATAATTTGACTTCCTGTTTGAAATTGATGACATCACACTAGGAAAGTACCTAGGCCAAAACTCATCTAATGCCACTTTTTTTTTTTACGGATAAGGCCGCGCTTATTTTATTACTTGGTTTACGGATCCGCTGCACTTAGATTATTGATTTCTACAATATAAATAACATAAATTAATATATATATTTTTTTAGAAAGTACCGCCGACAACACAAAATAGCATTAAATGAAATATAAAAAGCAATATTAAGTCAAAAGATAAGAGCGCGTGAAGCAATTTTTCGTCAAAATCCTGCGGGAGTGAGAGACGGAGCCGCTCCGCAAATATACATTTTAAACCCGTTTACCACATTTTCTCCAGAGCGTTTTGCCGTGACTAAGGCTGCACACTTAAGCGTCAGTTCTACCCATGCAAAACACGCTAAATCTACTGTTACACTCACCCCCCCCTTCTCCTCCCTTGGTGCGTTTTGGGTAAACCCGGAAGAAAAAATCTTTTGAAATGGAAATTATATTTATATTTCGTCCGCCTGTTCAATATATTTCATTTAAAAATCCGTAAACCAAGTAATGAAAATAACTGCGGCCTAAATACAAATATATGAGAACACATTTATTTTGCTGAATTAATGTTTTGAGGGTCAGAAATGTTTCTTTTGTGTAAATTATGCATAAACTTTGAATGAGTGTTCCTAGTGTGATGTCACTTCTTGTAAATTTCTACAGATGTTTCAACTTTTCTCCGCAAATAAGTATTTGATTGGTGTAAAACCATGGTTAAGATTTATAAAATCTATAAATAGACAAATTGAAGTCAATAATTTGAAAATCAAAAAAACCTGTCTTACACACTTTAATTAATTAGCCTTTAATAAACCGTTACACAAATATAAAAACTAAACTAACAGAATCCACCTTTAAATATTATTCGTGCAGCTCCTTGAACTCTCCACATGACCTTGTACAGTTTGACCTTCTGCAGCAGAAAAATTACCCTGGTCCTCAGTCCAAATCAGCTGCCAGTGAGGGGCCCCTGATTGATGCTAATGCTAAGTACCGCTAACGTCATCTCAACCACGACAGTGGAGCCTACAATAATTTGTCTCTCAATGAAAATGGCTTTTACTTTGAAATGTTTCAATAAGAACCATTATGCCCATAAAAAGCTAAATATTTGATTTGGAACATTTCATAAAATGCAATAATATCTCATTGGAGACTTCAGACAGAACAGTGTTATCTGTTTTTTTGGATTATATTATGATATATATCGACCACCAATTGTGAAAGTTGACGTAAATCAGTTTGCTGTGATTGGTTTATGTAAAATCCAAAAGGAAATGTGCTCCCATTTCAAAATGTCCCACCATTTTGGATTATGGTTTACAGCTCGCCCACTGTGCGCTGTGAGGAAACTTATCTGAAGTACAAGTAACAGTAATCTGACAGCTAACCCAAATATGAGCCCTGAATTCAGATGGATTTATACATGTACATGCTATAACCAGTAGGTTAATGCTTTCAAGCAATAATTAAAGGAGATTTATTCAGCATAATTAACTTTAAAGACCATTTAACCATGTTGTAATTGTTGATGATCCCTGCATTTGAGACGCTTGTTGTTGTGATGTTTACAGTGACATGCCGTACATGCATTCATTATGTCTTCTTAAAATGTATCCACAGACTTAGGTTCTTTTTTAAGAATCAAGGAGATTTTATTACGTTGTTGCCGGCAGGAAGTGACATCACTTATCAGTTGATGTTACTTCCTGCCCCTTGTACAATAACATCACAATGGACAAAAACTAGTCTTACATGCTCACTAAATACTTTATTCAGATACTGTGTAAGGCTTTACGGTACATTTTTTGACTCTTTGCTGTGATTGGGTCATCGATGGATCAAATTGGCCAATACAATCACAGCTCAGTGGTCCTAACAGCTCTGTGTAATCACTCTCACATAGTCCTCCGATGATTCAAGCGTTTGACCACTCAAGTGCCCAGAAACCACCCACACTTTGGCTTTATACTACGTTGACTATTCTACGTCTCCTTTGCAAAAGACTGGACCCAAGAAATATTATTACTCATGTTAAAGTACAAGAAAATACGCACGCAAGAGAAAAAACACTTAACGTGAACATTTTAAGTAAAATAATGTAATATTGTCACTTGTAGACTTACTCGCAGTGGGAAAAGGAACCAAAACTTTGAATAAGATATACACAATATACACTGCTACTTATGTTGTTCAAGCAGGCGTAAAAGTGTGTAGTGTGTTAAGTACAATTTTTCTACCCTCCTCACAACAAAACTGCATTGCATAAACATAATGCTGTAGTATTTATTCACTAGGCCAGAAGCTGTCAATCAAACATCTCCTGAAGTCTGAACGAAGCAGATAAGATAATCAATAGTTAATTAAAGCCCCATAATGCGTAGAGCCGGCTTTGTTATTATGCAAATGTTATATCTAAGAGTAACAGTGTTGGTGCGTGCTGCTGGGAATTATGATAAGTCGTGCTCTTTAACTGTTTGCTTCATCAATACAAAAATGTAAAGAAATACACATAATACACATCAACTATTTTCATCTTAAAGTGTTCAAAGTAGCGATATAATTCTCCTTCGTTAAACCATCTGGGGCACATGATAGTCGGCCATTTTGGATTTGAGTCTTCACAAGAATGTAAGAAAACAGAGACGAGCAAGTTACAGTTACAGTGACCTCGATCGCAGTGAGAAGGCATGTTTTTAGAGTGTTTGAGAAATAAAAATACCTGATATTTTCCAGAATGAAGTAAGTAAATATGAGTGGGCGTGACACGGGGCGGAGTGAAGACCTGGTCTGACTCAAATATGCATCAATCACACTAATAAAGTGAAACAATCTTAATATGGTTAAACGTTTCTCCTAAAAGTTGATGTTGCAATTGGTCTCCTTTAGAGTGCATATGACAGGTTAGACCACACATTGATGAGTATATTTCACATTTTAGTAAACATTTTGCCTGTAGTTGTTCCAATTTGACAACTTTTGTTTATGATAAGTTTATAATGTCACTTCCTGGTTGGACATGAGCAGAATATATGACATATATAGATGTAATTCCACAGCTCCTGTCCTTTTAAACTTTTATTTTTCTAAATGTCTTTACAGACTGCAACTTCACAGATGTAAAACTATGATCAATATTTACCACAGGTTTTGTCCAATCACACTAAGTCGTGATTAGAAAAAACGGGAGAACGTGTCAAATAGACACTACATTTCAAGGAGTAAAGGTGATATATGGCTCTGTGTGTGTCATGTTTAAGGTTATGACCCCAGAGAGTTCACAATCTCTTAGAGCCACGTGAAGACGATGATAGTTCTGGACACTGTACAAAGTGCCCCCCACCCTGCCCTCTCCCCCCACTGTCACTGCTGTCGCCGCTGTCACTCTGGCTCTCCTCTGTTTGTGCTCTTGCCTCTGACTGGGACTCACAGGAGACTCTGAACTGACTGTACAGCTGCAGGGAGCTTCACTTCAGAATGAGGAAGTTTAGCTCTGAACAGCAACAGCAAATTAGGAATAACATTGTAAAGTATGCTACTCATGTATCCACTCCTCTCATAAATCAGCTTATTAAATAGTTGTTGATTCAAAAACTGTTGATTCAAACTTATTACAACTTAAATAGATTTAGATAGCTGTAGCTGCAAAACGTTAATAAAAACAATAGAACAACAAAAACACAAGGAGTTCCACAAGGGTCTATACTTGGCCCCCATCACTTTAATGGTATTTCATTGCTACATATATGTGTTTTTCAGACTTCCTATAAGTGATCTGTTCTTTTCTTCTGTATCTACCTGTATATCTTCCTGCGTTGCACCAATGAAATTTCCCCATGTGGGCCAATAAAGGATTATCTTATCTTATATATATTTGAGTACGCTCCATAAGTAATGGCATGTAACAGTATATTTTGCACATCCTTTGTAGATTATAAAGCTATTAAATACATAAAACATAAAGTACTCCCATTCACATGACAACACTGCCATATCTCTGGCATTAGCATCCTTATCTGGCCATTGGATTAGTGAAGAATTGAATGACCACCACACAAATGATAGCCCATTAATAATAAAACCAGCTCTGCCTGATCTAACCTCGGTATGGATTCACGGGGACTTTCCCACAATCCCCAGCTGCGGTGATGTCACAACCCGATGACAGAGGAAATCATTTTGCAGTGCCAGTGTGTCGAAAGCTGCACTTTCGCTAATGTAGACGTTAATGTGGTGAGCGTAAATCAAATTAACATGCTAGCTTCCAATGCCTGAACGCTAACATCATTTTACATTGATCCACCAGCGTTCAGTCATTAACACTATACACGTGCTTGGCTACGCTGCAGATACAGAATCAATTCTCAAGTGGGGGCAGTTTGTGGCGCTTGCAGTAACCTGCATGTGTCGTCTTGGCGGGGGTGGGGGATTTGATTTGAGGGGCCCATCGCAGGGAGGGAAGAAGAAGAGCCGGAAATTTCAGATGAAGTGTTGACAATTGAGCCTTCTTTCAGGCTGCGGTTGTGGCTGTGCAGTTCTGTGGAGGTTTGGAACAGCCAGAGGAAGATATTTATGTAATGAACAACTTACTGCACGTTTTTTAAGGTTCTTGTATTTTAGATGTTTAAATATTTTGCCTCTGCAAACCCTCACCCTGAACGTGTCATGGAACTAGGAAGAAAATGCTAATTTGCCATACTTTTTGTTTGAATTTATTTATTTGAAAAGAGATATTGCACATTAATCAACAAGGTCGCCCTTGAAAAAGAGGTTTCGATCTCAATGGGTTTAATAAAGGTTAATGAAAAAATAAAGATAAAACGACAAGCAATGTAAGTAAAACGTTTATTGCATTTAAATATCACAAGATTGTCACTGATTTGTTTAAAATAATTGTATGCATTATGAAAGCTAGATATATACATATATAAAGATAGATATATGTTTTATTTTTTGTCTTGTCTTTTAGCCTCACAGCCTATATATGAAACACAAAAATAACACAAGCAAAGACACGAAAGGACAGTTTTGTAGGAGAGATTTTGTAGCGATTCAAAACCTTAGAAGCTTAGAGTAATAAGCCTGTACGAGATGTTCTGAAATGGTCTCAGAGCTTCATGATTTGCACAGTTTTGTTGATTTTTTCCACTTATTTCATCGTCCACTCAACTAAATGATGCCCCGCTGAAGGCCTCATGCTTCAGTCCTGTTCTCTTTCCATCATAATCACTGAAGTGGCTGAAATCAACTGGAGTGTGCTGTACATTTATCTGAACAGGATCATTGTGAGGAAGGTCAAACAAAGGTCGAGAGATTGTGTTTATGTTCTAGAATTTGATGAAATCTTAATTTTAAATGGCGGGCAAGGGCCTATGTAAGTGTAAGGGAGATTTACTGTTTTAGAAAGTAGTATCCACACTTACAAACTTGATCTATAAATGTTTAATTTGCCATTGTAATGTTAAGGTTTAAAGTCCTTTTTATTCTATGATAATCCTGTCTTTGGTTTTGAATAACGGCACCACTTTCTGAAGAGCAGCATTGTTATGTAGTAGTTTGCTTTAACCTCACAGCAAGACGTGTAGTGGTCATTTGTCCAGCGAAACAGACCTAAACAAACAATCAAAAGACCAGTGTGACATTATTATAGCCTAGATTACACTCCAGTATCTCACCATTATTGTGTTTAAGTATTTCCATATATTATTTCATGTTTGCATGTGTATTGATTTAACAGGTTTGATGTAATGTATGATATAATACAATCTATACATATGGCAAAATGTCTTGAAGGAGTAATTGGAAAAAAAAGCAAACACAAAAAAACAACACATTGTAAAATAAAATTTAAAATTAAAAACAAGTTGCATTTTGAGCTGATTTCTTCACACTTTAGCAGCAATCTTGCAGAGGTGGAACAAATCCTGCAGCAACTGTCTCTGCTGATAAAAAAACCAAACATGTGCCACTATGTCTCCTGTGCCCGCCCACCTTCACCATTAAGGAGCTCCGTGATTAAGAAAAAATAATTAAAACCACAATATGTAACTTTCTGGAGGTGAAAAGTCACCTGCATAATTCCATCAAAATAAAAAGTTAAAATCATACTTCTGAAAATTGGAATAATATAGCTAAAGGGATCTACATTTACATGAAAACAGGACAAGTATTAGTCAGGTTTGTGAAGATGCAAGCCCGTTCATAAAGACATATTTTCTTATGATACATTATTAGTGTAATAAAACCACAAAAAAACTGCTAGTCTGAGACATTATGTACTATGGTTTTAACCACCATAAACTATTATTAAATTAAACTAGCAAAATAACTGAACTGTAAATAATCAATATACCAAATAAAGAACCAAAATATCAACAGGAATTAATTAACTTAAAATTGATGATTCAAAATGAATGATTGGAGAGGGTTCTGGGTTCATTTTGCGGTGCAGGGCCTTTAGGGGTGGAGCATGTTCTTCTTATGCCTGCCTCGGTTCACTCCGGCTGCTGCTTTGGTTTCCCATAACACTAAAAACATGTCCAAAATCTTTTTAAATGAAAATGTTTAACTTTGTGCCAGTTTTGGTTTCATGTAAATCGGCCAAGTAATTACAGCGATATAAGCCATAAACCAGATGAACAAATCTACAATCTGACGGTCACAAAAACAAAAACAAAAAAACAAAGCAAAAAAAACCCAAAAAACGTTACAAATATAAGAAATGCAAATACGATTTCACTATTTGCACCTCTGAGGAAATATATGATGCGTTTTGTAGACTTTCAGATTCCAAGACACTGCTTTATTTCTGTGGACAGGTTAAGAAATACGTTTTAAAAATCTCCTCACAAGACTGAAGTGATTATGAGTTGGAACAACCACAGAGCAGAGCTTACACAGGCCGACTGGGAGCACGCTGCTGTACTTAACTTCTCTAATGGATCTTTAAGGCCCATTATCAGTGAGTTCTCAACTTAACACAGAGAATCAACTATGAGCCAAAGAGTGAAACACACACAACACACCAGAACAAACGTATCTTTAAACTCTTCTGCTCTTAATCACTTCGTTTACATGCAAACAAACAAATTCAATCTGTATTTGTCCCAAAACCGGTCAGACCGCTCTTGTCCCAGTCTACAGCAGGTCAGATAAGGATAATATGCGAGTGGGGACTGAGTGAGGTTCAGGTGCATCTAGTAATTTAGCATTAACATATTAAAACATTGTAGCTATAACAATAAAAAGCAAAGATACAGTAGCTACAACTTATTTAATTTGAGCACAAAAAAACACTAGAAGCTTCGGTAGTTTTTGTTCTCACTTCAAGGGTGCTGTACTCGATTTTGATTTTTACCGTCTTAAATACGAGAAAAACAACCAGTTCAATTGAATCTGTTTGCACACTGTGGCCCACATGTATTTCTCACTTACCTAATGCATTCTGAGCATCATAATTATTCACCGCATTGAGATTTGAGGCGGTACCAGGTGCCAGTGACTTTTGCCATCACGGTAAGGCTAACAGCAACTAACAAGCTAACAGCACACTTAGAGAATAAAACGCTCTATAATTAGATGTAAAGATCTGTTCCACGGCAAAACACCTTTTTCTTTTATACATGAAAAAAGAAATCTGGTACAACCCCTTTAATGCAGCGGACCAAAACAAAAGCACACGTGTTACATCTAAAACGAGTGAGTCCACGTCCAAACACATGTCTAATTCTGTTTTTTACCCAATCTCCTAGTGTGATCACACCCATTACTACACACACTTCTACACCTGTGTGATCGTTGAGACTCCAATCAATTGTAGATCCTTTGAATATCCCGACAATTATTCTTATTAATGTGTAATTTCTTGGACCAAACCTTCTCCTTGGGGTAATCCATTTTCACTTATCAGTACTCTTACTTGAGTACAGTTTTTGGATACTCTACCCACTCTGACTATGTTTCATAAAATCTTGACACATCCACCTTAAGATTTTCCTTCCTCCTCAAGGTTAATTATCTGACCTTGAAGCATATCATTTGAATGCAATTACACATTCTTAAATATAGGTCACATTCGAGGTAACCAGGATTTTCCTTCTTCTGAGCTGGTGCAGTCCTCCTCATAGCCTGTAGGGGGCGTTGGTCAGATGTCTGCGGGGGGAATCTGAGTGACCCTGTTCTGGACCGTACACAGCTCCACTGGCCTGACCCATATCCACAAATACTACAGGCTTCACTACCAGGCTGAATAATACATGGACACATAGTACACGTGGACTGGCTCACGTGGACCACCACCACTACAGGCTACTGCAGACTACTACTGACTACTACTACTACAGACTACTACTACAGGCTACTGCAGACTACTACTGACTACTACTACTACAGACTACTACTACAGGCTACTGCAGACTACTACTGACTACTACTACTACAGACTACTACTACAGGCTACTGCAGACTACTACTGACTACTACTACTACAGACTACTACTACAGGCTACTGCAGACTACTACTGACTACTACTACTACAGACTACTACTACAGGCTACTGCAGACTACTACTGACTACTACTACTACAGACTACTACTACAGGCTACTGCAGACTACTACTGACTACTACTACTACAGATTACTACTACAGGCTACTGCAGACTACTACTGACTACTACTACTACAGACTACTACTACAGGCTACTGCAGACTACTACTGACTACTACTACTACAGACTACTACTACAGGCTACTACTGACTACTACTACTACAGACTACTACTACAGGCTACTGCAGACTACTACTGACTACTACTACTACAGACTACTACTACAGGCTACTGCAGACTACTACTGACTACTACTACTACAGGCTACTACAGACTACTACTGACGACTACTACTACAGACTACTACTACAGGCTACTGCAGACTACTACTGACTACTACTACTACAGACTACTGCTACAGGCTACTGCAGACTACTACTGACTACTACTACTACAGACTACTACTACAGGCTACTACTGACTACTACTACTACAGACTACTACTACAGGCTACTGCAGACTTCTACTGACTACTACTACTACAGACTACTACTACAGGCTACTGCAGACTACTACTGACTACTACTACTACAGACTACTACTACAGGCTACTACAGACTACTACTGACGACTACTACTACAGACTGCTACTACAGGCTACTGCAGACTACTACTGACTACTACTACTACAGACTACTGCTACAGGCTACTGCAGACTACTACTGACTACTACTACTACAGACTACTACTACAGGCTACTACAGACTACTACTGACTACTACTACTACAGACTACTACTACAGGCTACTGCAGACTACTACTGACTACTACTACTACAGGCTACTACAGACTACTACTACTACAGACTACTACTACAGGCTACTGCAGACTACTACTGACTTCTACTACAGACTACTACTACAGGCTACTGCAGACTACTACTGACTACTACTACTACAGACTACTACTACAGGCTACTGCAGACTACTACTACTACAGACTACTACTACAGGCTACTGCAGACTACTACTGACTACTACTACTACAGACTACTACTACAGGCTACTGCAGACTACTACTACTACAGACTACTACTACAGGCTACTACTACAGGCTACTACAGACTACTACTGACTACTACTACTACAGACTACTACTACAGGCTACTGCAGACTACTACTGACTACTACTACTACAGACTACTACTACAGGCTACTACAGACTACTACTGACTACTACTACTACAGACTACTACTACAGGCTACTGCAGACTACTACTGACTACTACTACTACAGACTACTACTACAGGCTACTGCAGACTACTACTGACTACTACTCTGCTTCCGAAGAGTGCACACGCTTTTTTGCTCGCTCCGCTTGCTATCGCTGTTTTCCTTATTTATTTTGCTTTTTAATCAGTTTTTGTCTTCCAAACATTTTTTCCAGTTTTAACGACATATCTGACGCCAGCGACATGTCCGGGAGAAGAAGGGAGAAAGACTGTGAACGCTGTCGGAAATATCAACAAGAAATTAATGAGCTGAAAACATGGATATTTGTTTTGGAATCTGAAAAAGTTCTTCACGATACCATTCCTGTGTCAACCGACGGTGAGAAGAGCACACTTTTTACAAGAAAACTGCTACTTTCAACCTAAACCGCAGTGACTCTGTGTCGTTTCCAAAACTGTCTAAAAACCAGAAAGACCAGGCTGTTTCTTGGAACAAACTTGGAGCAAAGCCTAAACGATACAAAGATAACGTGAAGTCGCCTAAAATACAGCTCACCAACAGATTTTTACCACTTTCAGAGATGGAATTAAATGAAAAAAGGAAAGATGACGTGGCCAAAATACAGCGAGGAGGATCTGTGCCAGGAGCCAAGGTCACGAAGATTGTTTTAGTTGGGGACGGCGCGATAAGTCACGTGACGCATGGAAAGATAAACACACATTCTTTTCCAAGCGCCACTGTTTCTGAGATAACGTCACTCCTTCCAAATATTATGGCTAAGCATGGAGGAGCTAAACAGCTGATTGTGCACGTGGGTGCAGTGGACATGCGGAGGGAACAGACTGAAGTTTTGAAAAAAGACTTCTTGAAGTTATTCGACGTGCTTGATAAAATGGAAATCAAAACATTCATAAGTGGACCTCTTCCAAACATCGACAGGAGGATAAACAAGTTTAGCCGGCTTCTTCAGCTGAACACATGGCTGTCCAAAGAGTGCTCCCCGAGAGGACTACACTACATTGAGAACTTCTATCTATTCTGGAAACGAGAGGACCTGTTTAAGAGAAATGGCCCCCACCTATGCAGAGGTGGAGTGAGGGTGCTGACAGAGAACCTGCTCCACGCTCTGAGGCATTGGACTGGGCCTGGACAGGGTCCTGAGCAGATAGTTAGAGAAGAGAGGAATGAGAGAAGAATTCCTGCTCCATCAGCCAGAGACCGAGCCAATGTTTCAACATCAAAAGCACCACAACCTCAGCCTCCACCAAAGGATTCATCAGCAGCTGCTCCACCACCACCAGCAAAGGATTCAGCTCCAGCTGCTCCGCATTCACCTCTACCGCCTCCAGCAAAGGAACAATCTTCAAAGGCCTTGGACCCATCTGTGACAAGCCCAACAACATCCCTGTCATCGCCCCTGCCTTCACACCAGCCCTGGGTTCCCCCTGCAACATCTACTCCCACTAAAGATTCATCATTCTCCTTCTCATCTCCACTCTTACCCATGGGCCTTCCCAGCCATTTTGAAAGTCTGATCAAATCAGGCATTAAGATGGCTCCACTCACGCCCAATATAGCAAGGGCTATGTCAATACGTATCAACTCTTCCCTGCACAAGCCGACTACACCAACAAAAGCCCCACCACCCATCCAACCTCCCCTTTCACCTGGTATCTCCCATAGCTAGGATGCACTGGGTCTCAGCGTTGCCGGGACTTATTGTCACATTAAAAATCAAACCAACCCGGGGCCCTATGTAAAAAGAGCCCCCCCTAGTGCTATTTCTGTAGTCACATCATCACAGAGATGGAAAAACAAAATGCGAGTCAGGCCCAATCTGAGAAATGTGATTCATATTCCCTGTGAGAAGATAAAGCCCAGTCTCACTGAAACTAGTCTGAAACTTGCTGTGCTAAATGTCAGATCCTTATGTAACAAATCTCTCTTAATTAATAATTGTATTTCTTCTTATAATCTTGATTTTATGTTTTTAACTGAAACATGGCTTGACAAAAACACAGGAAATGTAGTTCTGATAGAATCTGCTCCACCCAACTTTAAGTTTGAATCTGAAACACGAGAAAACAAAAAAGGGGGTGGAGTCTTTAGAGATGAAATAATTACCCGCAGGTTGTCTTTTGGGGTGTTTTCATCATTTGAGTATGTATCCTTTAAAATGGAGCTAAAACGGTCTCCATCCATTCTCTTCATTGTTTTATACAAGCCTCCCCAGCACTGCCAAAGTTTTATTGATGATTTTACTGAGATGCTTTCAGTCATATGCACAGACTTTGATGGTTTGGTCATTACAGGTGATTTCAATGTGCATGTTGATAATATTTGTGACAGAAACGCTAAAGAGCTTGATGCTGTCCTTGAAACCTTCAGTCTTACTCAGCATGTGAGAGGCCCCACCCACAGCAAAGGACACACTCTAGATCTCATAATTACGAAGGGGGTAAATATTTCAAATATTAATGTGATCGATGTTGCTCTGTCTGATCATTTCTGTGTCTTCTTTGACCTGTCTGTTTCTCCCCAACCTCCGGTTGGTCCTGCAGTTGTTCAGAGGAGACACATAAGTGATGGCACAGGTGCACTGTTTATGGAAATGATAAACTTTGAAAATGTCTCATGTTCTAATGTAAATGATTTGTTGAACTCTGTTACATCTAGTGTTTTGAATGTTCTGGACACCATCGCCCCTATAAAGGCTAAAATGGTTAAAAATAAGCAGAAGGCGCCGTGGAGAAATGATGATTCGGTCAGGGCACAGAAAAGGGAGTGCCGCAGGGCCGAACGGAAATGGCGGAAGTCAAAGCTCCAGGTTCAAAAAGAGATTTACAAAGAAAAGCACAAAAGCAGACTGCTCTTGTCAAGGTGACAAATGACATCCGCCTGAACACTGACACGGGCAAAGCCTCAGTCTTAATTCTGTTAGATCTGAGTGCTGCTTTTGACACTGTCGATCATGGGATCCTCTTACAGAGACTAGAGGACTGGGTGGACATCACTGGCACTGCCCTAAACTGGTTAAGGTCCTATCCGGAAGACAGGAAGTACTTTGTTGAAATTGGTAGCTGTGTCTCAGACCACATGACCCTGACCTGTGGAGTGCCCCAAGGGTCAGTCCTGGGTCCCCTTCTGTTCAACCTCTACATGCTGCCGTTGGGTCAGTTGATACGCAGTGAAAATGTGTCCTATCACAATTATGCAGACGACACTCAGATCACTCAACTGACCTAACGGCAGCATGTAGAGGTTGAACAGAAGGGGTCCCAGGACTGACCCTTGGGGCACTCCACAGGTCAGGGTCATATGGTCTGAGACACAGTTACCAATTTCAACAAAGTACTTCCTGTCTTCCGGATAGGACCTTAACCAGTTTAGGGCGGGGCCAGTGATGCCCACCCAGTCCTCTGTATCTGTAAGAGGATCCCATGATCGACAGTGTCGAAAGCAGCATCAGATCTAACAGAATTAAGACTGAGGCTTTGCCTGTGTCAGTGTTCAGGAGGATGTCATTTGTCACCTTGACAAGAGCAGTCTCAGTGCTGTGATGAGGTCTAAAACCTGACAGTTTTGTGTTTTATGACTACAACAGATGACAACTGAAAACTACTGACTACTACTATAAGAGCGCCTGCACCATGTGACTACATTTGTAGAAGACGCAGGGAAGAAACTGCGTTAATGAATCGCAACAAGCCTGAAACATTTTAAAATATAATCACATTCAACACTAGCGACCTTTGTCTGAATGCGCTTTTAAAGACTTTAGATTTTTTAGATTGCGCCCTAAATCTGCAAAATGTCCAACTTCTAATACAACCAAAAATTGTTTGAGAAATACAGTTGGGTGTAATCCCTCATTCGACCAGGAGTGTTCCATCGTAGAAACAGATTCAGTTGAAGTCATCTGGAGTCAGATGTTTCTCTCATCCAAAAGTCATTTTCAATCTGTGGATCTAGTCTGAGAACTCGGATATTTATCCTACTCTGCGTAAGCTCTTTTTAAAAAAAAAAACAAAGATAGCCTCCTTAACTCCTCTTTCAAACCATCTTTTCTCCCTGCTTAGAATCTTCACCTCACTGTCCTCAAACGAGTGGTTAGTGACTTTAAGATGACTTTAAGATTTGTATGTCTTCTGTGCTGATAAAGCCTCTCGTGAAGAAGCTGTTTAGTCTCATCCATGTAACGCTCTTTACTATTTTCTTCACTGCATTGGACAGAATGAACTACATTGCTCTTTTTTTGTGTCGGCATCTTGTCCTTAGGACGAACCAGTTTTTGTCTTAAAGTGTTGCCTGCTTTAAAATAAACAGGGATTTCGTGCTTTGTAGTTTTACAGACAGTCCAGAGGCATAAGGGATAGAGAAGACTCCTTTATTTCTTAGAATCACCAATACACAATCTTTGATAAAGATGTTGAATCGTTCTGAAATAATGGTTATTTCTTTTCCCAAATGAAAGCCCAAATTGATGGCTTTCATTTGTGAAGTGTGGTGTGTGACTGTAGTGAGTCACACACCACATTAACTAAGATACAAATGGTTTTGTATCTTAGTTAATGTGGTGTGTGACTCACTACAATCTGATCATTTATACATCTCAGTGTGCAAAATAATCCACATTCTCAGAAACTCCAATCAAGTTTGATCATTTCTGCCGATGTCATTAGTTTCAATGCAAATTCTTGGAGTTTGGTGGTGCATGCTGGGAAAGTGTGACGACATGTGCCAGAGCTCTATACTGACTGCTACAGGTTACACCTGTCAGTACTACTAGATGCAACTACAGTGTACTGCAAACTACTACTACTGCAGTTCTTTTCAGAGTGGCACGAATAGAGAACATTTACTCTGTATAAGTCTTGATGTAACCAGCCAAACAGGAGGAACAGGAGATCAGAAACATTTATATAATTATAAGTGTTTAGCCGCTGTTAGCCGTGTTTATCTGCAGTGGACAACATGCCATTTCCAGCAGCAGTCCTCACACGCAGGCAGTTAGCATCAGTCTGCGCATTTTGGAGCGTTCAAACAAGTGGCTTTGATTAACCCCGCTGTGCCAACCCCTGACGCCTATTTCCCAGCATCCTCTCTGAGATTGAGCAGTAATGCCTCTCAAAAGCCCACAATCTTACTCTTGCTTTACCAATGCAGGAACACGATTCTCCTTTAGAGCGTGAAATACCCCCGATCTCATTCCTGTGCTTGGTATTCTGTGGTTATCTAGGGTGAGAGGAGTCCAGAGAATCTGCATTGTAACATATTATAAGATGCAGTTTCCCACGGGTTTGCACATGGGGTCAGGAACTTGTAAACTATTTGAGGTCGTACGTTTTAATCTCATCGTGTGAAAAGGAGAATTTGATATATTTCAAATGTTACATATCAGCGAAGTCAAAACAAGACATATTTTTGTGGCTTTTTCTGTTTTTTCGAGTACCAAAAATAACCAGTGATGTTTGGCAGACTTCTCTATCACAGACGGTTGAAACAGAACGCCAGTTTGTGCCTCGAGTGAGTGTCCAGCCAGTCGGCAAAATCAAAAGCAACACCGCTCTCATTTCCCCCAAACTGTCAGTCTAATACATTTTTATGGACTTGGATTCACTGACCAAACATGACAGGTTCTCACGTACTGCAGTTTGGTGGGATGAAACTGGTGGTAAATGATTACAAAAGTCAGAAAATCAGTCAAGAGGCAATTTGTGATGAAAATGACAGAAAGTACCACTGACATAACTTTTTACACCTTAAACCCAAAGTGTGGGTCAGAACCGCCTGGGGTCGTGAAGGATGAGCAGGGGGGGTCGCAAGATGATTTCAAGATGTACATTTAAAATTATGACACTGTATTACATTGATTTAAATCCATATCTTTATTGAAAACTGTTACATAGCACAATAAACTACAAAAAGAAATACAAACAAGCCGAATTTAAAAGAAGGTTTATAACGTGAAATTATTACAAACGTTTATTTAATTTTACTGGGGGGGTTCAGTTGCAGGGTTATTTTGGGGGTCCTGGGCTGAAAAGTTTGGGAACCCCTGCGTTAAACCACGCATTTGATCCAAGCCTTGATTTTAATTATGTTAAATCTTTAGAGAAATTATTATATGCATTTTTTATCCAAATGTGTGTGTTTTTTCTTCAGGAAAACAAACAAAAGAAAACACATTGGTCTATTTAATGTACTTCCTTTCTCTAATTAGCTCAGTGAAGTTTGAATTATTCTTGTTCAAAGATTGCTTTTCATTTTGTTATGCTCATTAATTACAAAATAATGATAAGATATTGTTAGCTAGTCATGCAACAATTCACTACACATCCGTTTGCTGCCATAAAGCCCAGAGAGAACATACCTGCAGACAGGAACTGAACCATAAACCACCTCGACGGGAGGCAAACCTGCAGTTTTGGGACCAAACCACAGCTTATTTTCAATGAAGAAAATGCTCCTTTTGCTTCATTCTGTGGATGACATACATTTGCATTTGCCATTAGCTGTCAGTCAAACCCTCAGTGCCTGCCCCCCTCTGTCTGCACTGGCTCCTCCCACAGCTCCTCCAGACTTCTCTGAGCTTCTGAGCTTTGGCAGTGGGCGGAGTGAGACCTGGGGGATGAGCTGCTTACATGTTTGACATTTAGATGCAGAAGCACAAAATCCAACATATACAAACCAATCTTTTCTTCAAGGAATTGCAATAGAACTAGACATTTCCACAGTCGCAAAGAGAGCGGCGGCCTCTTTCCATCGCAAAATACAACATCAAGAATGAAGCATAATCAAGATAAGACAGAGACACTATTATTAGGCCCGAGCCCCAGCAGGGCGGAGGGCCTATTGCTCCCGCAACGCTGCCGAAGGCAGCGTTGCAACTGTCTGACCCCCGTCAGACAGTTGCCCCGTCGCCCCTGGCAAGTACAGTGAACTAGCCCATGCCGAAGGCATGGATCATGCATACTTACTCCTGCTATGACAGAAATAGTCAACAATTAGTGAATGGGCGTAGCCCATTCACTAATTGTTGACAACAGCAGCGCGAAGCGCTACATTCCTCCAAAAACCCTCCTGGCATCGTCCCGTACGCGAGAGTCCATGCCACAGGCATGGGCCATGCTTGTATCTGCTCAAATCAATGGAAGTCTATGGGGAGTGGGCGGGGCATCCCGACAGAATAGGGAGTGACGAGCGCGTAAGCGCTCGTAATGATGATTCCACCCCATGACGGCATCGGGAAGGCTTAGAGCTTTCAAACGATGTATAATTTGTTGTTATAGTGGAAACGGCTATATTGTTTTTGCTAAAAATATTATTATTTTTATTATTTTTCTTGTTCTTCTGCTTTTTGAGCTCTAATTTGACCCCCTGAACATGCTCAAAAACTCACCAAACTTTACCCAAAATTCAAAATCGGCGAAAAATTTTGTTTTTTCTGGGCCATTTTTTTTTTTGTTAAAAAATGGCGCGACAGCGCCACCGACAAAAGTCAAAATACATTGCGCCTATGGGAGACGCCCCGAGGTCAACTTTGGCGTAAAGCTACGAAATTCGGGACACGCATTCCTCTCGTGAGGACAAAAAAAAAATATCATTGTGGCCACGCCCCCAGACTTACCCTATGCCCGCAGTCTTCCTTTGAAAATGAAAACACACTGTGTTAGCCATTTTGTTCACGTCAAACTTTGACGAACTCCTCCTAGGGCGTTTTGCCCACCGACTTCAAAATCGGCGGACGTCCTCTGGACAAGTGGGGCATCTAAAGTTATTCAATTTTTTGAGATACCTTTAACGGTCTGTGTGCGGCGCAGCCGCAAAGTTGGACAACTTATTTTGGAATATTGCAGATCTAAAAATTGTTCCCATTTGATCAAAACAAGTCCGATTAGGACCAAATTTGAATCAGTTGTTCAACTTTCTAGTTTGGACCAGTTTATGATGACAAAATTTAAATGGGCGCGATAGCGCCCCCTACAGAGTGACCTTTAAATTAACATTGAAGGTCAAAAATTAGTTCTACCAAAATTTTCTAAACTTTACCCAAAATTCTATTTTGGCGTCCCGATCAAAAAAGCCAATCAGACAAATGCCTTAATTTTTACGGCGTAGTCATAACGATGACATAAACCTCCCATGTTATCCCTATGGGAAAACCGCTAAATCTCTCGAATATCCACATTTTTCTGTTTCACACTTTAACGAATTCCTCCTAGTGCGTTTTGCCCACCGACCTCAAAATCGGTGTACGTCCTCTAGACAAGTGGGGCATCTAAAGTTATGCAAATTTTAAGGATAGCTTTTACGGTCTCTGTGCGACGGAGCCGCAAACGTTTCCCAGAATTCTGACTATTTGGCCTTCAGAGTGGCCTATAAACAGTAGAGTTTTTCCAAATGACATTATATTTTGCACAAAATTCTAATTTGCCATCTTGATCATAAAGTATGAGAGCCAAAGTCATATTTTGTACGGCGTAACCGTAGCGATGACAGAAACATCCCATGTTATCCTTATGGGAAAATCGTAGAATCGCTCAAATCACCACATTTTTACGCTTCACACTTTAACAAACTCCTCCTAGGGCGATTGTCCGATCAAGTTCATATTTGGAGAATATCATCTACACAAGCGGGGCATCAAAACGTATCCATATTTTGATTCTAAGTGCTACGGTCTCTGTGTGGCGGACCCGCAAATATATATCAGAAATGGGAAAACAGCGAAATCTCTGAAATGTTCACATTTACGCTTCACACTTTAACAAACTCCTCTAAGGGCAATAGCTTGATCAAGCTCATATTTGGGGAAAATCATCTACACAAGCGCGGCATCAAAAGTTATCCATATTTTTATTCCAAGTGTCACGGTCTCTGTGCGGCGGACCCGCACATTTGACCGACATTTGTGTTCATTTGCACTGGATTGGCCATGTCCAATGTGTCGCCGTCCGTCAAGTTCTTTTTTAATTCAACACAATAAGGGCGCCATCTTTATCAAGTCGAAAGCGCAGAGTCGGAAGGCCGGCGGCCCGCGAGGGCCGTTGGATGCCGCTTGCGGCTTTAATTTGTATTGTTGTTGTCCTTTAAATGTGCTTTAAATGTGAGTACCACTACTTCGGCATCTCATGTTTTAGAAAAAGTGATTCCAAAAAAAACCCTCATTACTTTATATCAGTCCGGCGTTTCCCATGCTAATGTACACGCAGTTGCAATGAATGCTATTTGAAGGCAGAAATGGTCTGAATTTTTCTCTGAGCTCTACCTGACGTCAGAAAACTGGAAAATTGTAGTGTTTTCTCTTCATAAAACAAGCATGAATAAAGCTAAACACAACTCCAGGTATTGTTGTAGAATAAATGGAAGTAGCCCAAGAGCTGCAAGAAGAGGCATTACACTGGAGTTGTAATGCAGAAGAAGTGTATTTCCATCAGTACGTGACTTGGGACCCGGAGACATGAACCCTAAGACATTGCGATTGTACATTCCAGTCTAGTCCAGTTCAGTCTCGCTATGCTTCCGCTGGAGGGAGTGATGTTCCTCTGAAGACGAAGGCCAAGATACCAAGAGCTGAGCTGGCAGAGGGGGAAATGCTGTTTGTCTCTATCAGGTGTGTAGGTGCGTTAGCCAATCAGGGACATGCATGTTTCATCCATATCAAAACAAACAGCTGCTTGTGGTGAATAAAGAAAAACTAAAATGTAGACATGGGACTGAAAATCATCCTGGATTTATGAAGAGCAAAGCACAAAACACTGTTGATCTGACGCTAATGGAGGTGAGAGAAGTTTGATTTTGTTGTAAAGTGGTAGATGACTAATGAGCTGATCTGTTTAACAAGTCTTACAGACATAAACACATCTGATAATAGTCAATGTCAAACAATATTTGTATTTGCTTGAAGTGCAGACTGACTTTTCTCAGTCTTCTTGAGGGCCCATCACTTCAAGAGCCTGAAAAAGCCTCAAAAACAATCGCACCGTCACTATGATAAAAATAAAAAACATCTGGACTTTGTAACCATGGCAACAGGAGAAGATCAATCAACTTCACCAGTTGGCAAAGTAGAAAAATAAATAAATAGGATAGTTACCATGACACCAGCATGGTGAACAGACACGGAGAACAACCTGCCTCTGTTGCCATGGTAGCAGGGAGTTGACCAACCAGTAGCACCAGTTGGCAAACTGGAACACGCTGCTGCTGTTACCGTGGCAACCCAGCCATCGCCTGTTCTGTTGTTCTGGTAGTGTGATGTTGATGTTTTTGAACTCTGTGATTCAAAGCTCTTCATGCTGTAACTTTCATTGTAGGAGGGTTAAGATGGTGCAAAAAGAACAAATATAGGCCTAAACCTGCCAATGAACATAATAAACAACATCTATCTTTCACAGCCATAATACAGCCCAGGGTTGAACCACAAACCTTTTAAGTTATAGCACATTTGTGACCAGACGTTAAAAATTTCCAACAAAAACAGTATTAAAACAAACACAAAAGAACTGTGGAACAACACAATAAGTTGATCAGTTTATAGGACAAAACAATCTCCAAACAATCGGATCTGCCTGATTTAACTTTACTGTTTTAGTCTTGGTTTGGACCTAGTTTTATTCTGGGATAGCTCTGGTTTTGTCCTGGTTTAGACCTAGTTTAGTTCCGGGTTAGTCCTGGTTTAGACCCGGTAAGTATTATAGTCAATCAATCAGAATGGATTTGTGTTGCACAATTTGTAGAACATGCCATTCAAAGTGCTTTACATACATTAAGAAATACATTCAAATCACAATAGAAATACATCAAAGTCCCATTAAAAAATAGCATCACAACACGTCCTGGTCTATAGTTTCATTTGGGCTCTGCACATTTGCATAGAAATGTTTGGCGGCTAATCGGCTATTGACCTCAAAAGGCTCCAAATGAGAAACATTTATAAGCCAGAATTCCTAGTGCTTATAAATGAATGAAATAAGTTTAGTTTTAGTTAAATACAAAATTTGTTTCGAGATGTGACGACACAATCACAAGCGCTGTACATCCAGATGCTTGTTTATAGGCCTTATTTTGAAGACTTTTCACCATTCAAAATACGTAATACTTTTGACATTATTTGGTATATTTATACCAGCTGTACATATAAATATACAAATGTACAACTATATAAAAATATAGTTGTACACCAATCGAGTTGGTATTTGTGGAGAAAACATTGAAAATATGTAGAAAATGACAGGGAGTGACATCACACTAGGACTAGGGACTCATGCCAGTCGAAGTTTATGCAGAATTTACACAAAGAGACAACTTTTATGACTCTCTGAACATTAAGTCAACAAAATAAAGTCGCTCTCATATATTTTGATTTGTCAAATTAAAAAAAAAGACATTAGAAGAGTTTTTGCCCAGTGTTTGCTGGGTAATCTCCTACTGTGATGTCATCAATTACAAACAGAAAGTAAAATTACAAACCTAAAAAACATAATTATCTTAACTGCATTTTAGTCCACCTTGTCAGAGGCACTTTAAAGTTTTCTTACTATATCAAGTTTGCTTTTATATTTCAACTGTTTGTGCGCTGTTAAAAATGCAGAGAGACAAATCACACGCAGGTCGTCATATCCACTGTTTCCCCTGCACATTCCTCACACACCTTTGAATTTGCTCATATCTAATTTCTTTAATAAAGTCTTCCTATTCGGGCACACATTCCATCGGACAGTGTGGCGTGAACACGTCAGACAGACTCATGAAAAGCAGTGTTTTTGCCCCGGCTCTGACCCTGTTTTGCAGCGGCAGAGGAAGTGCAATCCAAAAAAGGGCATGAAGAGCCGCTCCCTCCAGATTCTGACCTGATTTGTCGTTCCTGTGAGGTCCAGCGGGTGTAGGAGCTCATATAAGACTGTCTTGTTATCTATAAATACCTCACACCATATTGTTTGGGATTAAATGTATGAAAGCCGCGTTAGTTACGGGGAATTGCATTTGATCGTTGCTGGATTACCGCTGCACTGTAAAAAATCAACTGTGAAATTACGTAAACATATTGTAAAACGCATGGGGGAGAAAAAAGAGGCGTATTTTCGAACACCTGTCAAATCACATCCTGCTATCTTCACCAAAATCAGCCAAAATTACCCACTTCATGTGGGCTAAGCAATGTCAGGAATTCACTTGTTTTTAAGGACTTTATTCCGGCAATGGTGGTCTGATAAACACACTGAAATATGACGAGAACCTTTTAATTCGATCATGCAAGCGTTAAGTTCCTGTGTTGTAGCATGAGACATTGTTCTTTACCACTCAATCTTTTGAAACATCCGGAGCTTCTCTCTTTCAGTCTTTGGTCTTCCCTCCGGATCACGTCTTTACCACAGTTGGTTTTGTGTACTTTTTAATCATATAAATACAACAATAACTGGATTATAATATGGTGTGTGGCAACTTAGTATAATTAGTTCAGTTAGAATCGATATTAGCTTCAGTGTATGGTCTAAAAACCCAACTCACAGACCCAAATTTGCACTGAGCTAGATGGACCTGAGGACATCTGAGTTTGTTGAATCGGAGTAGGTAAAATTGTGCAACAGTTTTGACGGACAGCCTGGAAACACAAATGAAGCCTGCGTAAATTCAGCCTGGAAGACATAACTCCATCCTTCTACGTCAAGGCCTCCATGGAAGGACCCCTCTCCCCAGCGCCATCATCGCACTCAAGCGGGCGTGGCCTGTCCGTCTGTGAGAGTCAGATCCCTCACTTCACCATGGACTCTCCCAGGTTTCTGCGCTTATCCCAAAGAGGTTATGCAGTTTTTCCTGGCCAAAGAAGTAGGGTAAAAGGTCAGGGGGCGTCTGTACCATGGCCCTCGCACCTGCTCCTCATCCCCAATCAACGCTCCCAGTGACTCCTCCCTGCTCCCAATCAGCACCAGGCGGTGGCATTTAAGCCCTCAGGCAGATGGCTCGGCCGTTCAAACCGTACTGCGACTGATATCATGTCAGATTTCAAATCAGATGACCCTCCGTGTTCCTCTCACGGGGGCCCCGGGTCCTCCCGCGGTCCTCCGGCTTCGGAAGAGCGCATCCACCCGACCCGGTGGAAGAGCTGAGCGTCTCGCCGCGTTCTCTCATTACAAGACTCCTCACTTCTGCTCGAAACGTCCCATCCACCTGCCGCGCGCCCCGCGGCACGAACCAGGAAATCATCATCAGCCGCTCCGCGCACGCTGCTGGGCCTCTCCTCCGCATCGAGCGTCGGGACGTCTCCTTCACGTGGCTCCTCCCGCGCCACAGCTGTCTCCACCGGATCACGTGACACCGGGTCCAGCTCCAGAACACGCTCCTGTCCACGTCAGGCTCCAACACGCGGCAGCGCTCTGTCCTCGACTCCAGGGGCCTGCCCCAGGCCCGCCGCTGGCCATACGGGGCCCCCAGGCCGAACGCCCAGTGATCTCCCCAGTCGAAATTAAGTTTTTTTTAAATTGTCTTCATCTCGAGAATATTGCTTGAATCACAATCTTAAGCAAGATTTCAAGGTTCCCAACTACGGGTCTCCAACAATCTAACTTTTCGTCTTTTCATTCCTAACATCCTTGTTCCGCCCTCTCACCTCACGCAGGCTGCTCCTGTGGAGCAGATCGAGGCAGCTCCATGCATTGTACATATCGTGCCATTCATTCCTTTAGGGCTTTTATTCAGCTCGCTCCAATCTCATTCATCAGAAGTGTATCTGCTCCTCAGCTTTCCCAAACACTCTGTGGGTTTATTAATAATAAATATATAATCAAACAATAAAATAAATGCGCTGCATGTCTCAGACTCATATTCACTAGAAATGGGTCTTGTGGCCAGTCCGCAGGCACACCTCAATCCCCCGGTCCAAAAGACAACTGTTACGTCGCATCATGTAATATATATTCACGTTTAAAATATCCCACGTTACACCGTGGGCACATGACGGTGCGGCCAGCTATGTTCAAACTTCCCAAATCTCAGGGCAGCTCCCTTTCTGGAGCACCTTTCTATAGCCGAAAGTACGGGAATTCTAGTCATGCTACACTCACCGTCGCAAAGCGATCAGCGCAAGCGCCGCACAAAAAGGCCCGCGATTCAATTCAAACTGCCTGTCAAGCCGGCTTACTCGCGCATGCGCGTACCAGGAGTTACAGCACCGGTCCAGTCGGTCCAGCCCCACAGACTGTTCCTTTACTGTCCCTCTGCCCGGAATCTGCTCGCTCCGGGCCCCTCTGGTCGTTTTAATGGGCCAAATCTGTTCCTCCAAGGCCATCTTACTTCAGTGTTCATTCCACACTGCGCGACCCGGCTAGCTCGCCCCCTCCCCTCTCGACTCATCTGTTTGGCGACGCGTCGGCCCCACCTCACTTCCGGTCCCGCCTCCTCCACAAGTGGAACGTTTTTTTAATTTTTCCATGACAAATCATTCCGTCTCCGACTCCCGGCGCTTTTACACGGTCGCTCCGCCTCCTCTGGTTTGGGGGGTATTAAAACTCTATTATAATCTAAGGCCTACCGCACGTTCTGCCGTCTACCGGCACTCTCAGCCCATGTTCTGCCGTCTACCGGCACTCTCAGCCCATGTTCTGCCGTCTACCGGCGCTTCCAGGTCTACGCCCTGCCGCCCGCCGGCGCTTCCAGCTCTGCCGCCTGCCGGCGCTTTCAGGTCTACACTCTGCCGCCTGCCGGCGCTTCCAGGTCTACGCTCTGCCGCCTGCCGGCGCTTCCAGGTCTACGCTCTGCCGCCTGCCGGCGCTTCCAGGTCTACGCTCTGCCGCCTGCCGGCACTTTCAGGTCTATGCTCTGCCGCCTGCCGGCGCTTTCAGGTCTACGCTCTGCCGCCTGCCGGCGCTTTCAGGTCTATGCTCTGCCGCCTGCCGGCGCTTTCAGGTCAACGCCCTGCCGCCTGCCGGCGCTCTCCTGTCCACTCTCTGCCGCCTGCCGGCGCTCTCCTGTCCACGCTCTGCCGCCTGCTGGCGCTCTCCTGTCCACGCTCTCCCGTCCACGCTCTGCCGCCTGCTGGCGCTCTCCCGTCCACGCTCTGCCGCCTGCCGGCGCTCTCAGGCCACGCTCTGCCGCCTGCCGGCGCTCTCAGCCCACGCTCTGCCGCCTGCCGGCGCTCTCAGTCCACGCTCTGCCGCCTGCCGGCGCTCTCAGTCCACGCTCTGCCGCCTGCCGGCGCTTTCAGTCCGCGCTCTGCCGCCTGCCGGCGCTCTCAGTCCACGCTCTGCCGCCTGCCGGCGCTCTCAGTCCACGCTCTGCCGTCTACCGGCGCTCTCAGTCCACGCTCTGCCGTCTACCGGCGCGCTCAGTTCACCTTCTGCTGTCTACCGGCGCGCTCAGTTCACCTTCTGCCGTCTACCGGCGCTCGCAGTTCACCTTCTGCCGTCTACCGGCGCTCGCAGTTCACCTTCTGTCGTCTACCGGCGCTTGCAGTTCACCTTCTACCGGCGCTCGCAGTTCACCTTCTGCCGTCTACCGGAGCTCGCAGTTCACGTTCTGCCGTCTACCGGCGCTGTCAGTCCACGTTCTCCCGTCTACCCCGGCGCACTGCGTGCACGTTCGCCGTCTGCCCCGGCGCACTGCCCGCGCGCTTCGCCGCCTGCCCCGGCGCACTGCCCGCGCGCTCCGCCGCCTGCCCGGCGCACTGCGTGCACGCTCCGCCGTCTGCCCGGCGCACTGCGTGAACGCTCCGCCGTCTGCCCCGGCGCACTGCGTGCACGCTCTGCCGTCTGCCCCGACGCACTGCGTGCGGGCTTCGCCGTTTGCTCCGGCGCACTGCGTGCGGGCTTCGCCGTCTGCTCCGGCGCACTGCGTGCACACGTCGCCGTCTGTCCGGCGCCCTGCGCGCGCGCAACTGTGTGCACGCTTCGCCGTCTGCCCGGCGCCCTGCGCGCGCGCAACTGTGTGCACGCTCCGCCGTCTGCTCGGCGCACTGCGCGCAACTGCGTGCATGCTCCGCCATCTGCCCGGCGCTCTGCGTGCGCGCAACTGTGTGCACGCTCCGCCGTCTGCCCCGGCGTGCATGCTCTGCCGTTCTGCCAGCGCTTTCAGTTCTATATTCTGCCGTTCTTTCCAGGTCTACGCTCTGTCGTCCACCGGCGCTTCTAGGTTTCCGTTCTGCCGGCGCTTCCAGGTTTCCGTTCTGCCGTTCTTTCCAGGTCTACGCTCTGTCGTCCGCCGGCGCTTCTAGGTTTCCGTTCTGCCGGCGCTTCCAGGTTTCCGTTCTGCCGGCGCTTCTAGGTTTCCGTTCTGCCGGCGCTTCCAGGTTTCCGTTCTGCCGTTCCGCCGGCGCTTTCAGGTCTATGTTCTGCCGGCGCTATCCCGTCCACGCTCCGCCCCCTGCCGGCGCTCTCCAGTCCATGCTCCGCCGTCTGCCGGCGCTCTCCAGTCCACTCTCCGCCGTCTGCCGGCGCTCTCCAGTCCACTCTCCGCCGTCTGCCGGCACCTCCACTCTGTCATCTGCCGCCTCCTTCGTTTTTGGGGGAATCAGAATTCTATTATAATTTAACTTTCAAGGTAAAGCCCCTGCATCATCACAGCACGCACACGTGGCTCAGGGCATCGGGTAAATTCCCAATCGGGTCAAACCACGGCGCACTTCATTCCCCGCCGTTCCTAACTCCAGAGGCAGCCCCCTGGTTTCGGAAATACCCGAAGGTAACATCGATCCTATGCAATCCGCCCCCTCGTCTCACCGGGCACCGGTTTAGAATAGGAGCCGCCACATCCGCGGCCACTCAGGGCATATCCTCCACAGCCCTCTAACAACTCGGGCGACAGTCCCTTTCGCCCATACCCGTACGTTCGTCCCTACCTGCCTCCAATTTTGGTGGCTCAACGCTCCTCGCATCTCGAGTAAGTCCCGTCTCGCAACAAATACTGGTGGTGGTTCATATTTCCTCATTACCTGTTCCTTAGTCGCATCCTCTAGCTCTCCACGTGTCCACGTCATTTCTTATCTACTCCAGGCGCTTCATATTCCCGTCCTCGGTCCTTCACCACATCTCCGTGAATAGAGGCCTCCATTTCAGACGCTTATAGTTTTCAGGGCTTCGCCCCCTACTCTCCCCGTCGCTACGCATCCGCCCCTCTCGGGCCACCACGTGATCAATGGCAGCCTCGTGGCCTGACCAGTCTACTCTATTCTAAGTATCCTGTTCTTTCTGAGTATCCGTAATAACCTTGGCACACAGCTGCTCAGACCCCGGGTTTTTGGGGGGAGACCAGCTGCTCCCCAGCGCCATCATCGCACTCAAGCGGGCGCCCGCCTGTCCGTCTGTGAGAGTCAGATCCCTCACTTCACCATGGACTCTCCCAGGTTTCTGCGCTTATCCCAAAGAGGTTATGCAGTTTTTCCTGGCCAAAGAAGTAGGGTGAAAGGTCAGGGGCCGTCTGTACCATGGCCCTCGCACCTGCTCCTCATCCCCAATCAACGCTCCCAGTGACTCCTCCCTGCTCCCAATCAGCACCAGGCGGTGGCATTTAAGCCCTCAGGCAGATGGCTCGGCCGCTCAAACCGTACTGCGACCCACCACCTCCCCAGCTCCTCCTCTACATTCCCCTCATCCTCTACCTCCTCTCCACATCTACCACCACCAGTCTCCAGGCTCCGGGGGGAGACATCTAATACAAATAGATCATGGAGTGCCCATGATTGCAACGTCTTCCGCCGGGGTCTGAGCGCCAAATAACTCGCAAATAAAGCTTGCTAAACAGTCCATTCTCGTGGTCTCTTTGTCTCTCCAGGGTGAAATAACATTCACACTCTGCAGATCCATACATTTGTGGTTCCTGCTCCAGGGCTCAAACACTGGAGGTGGTGGTGAAGAGGAGGAGGCTGATGGTTCTGCTGCTGCAGCGGAGCCAGGACCAAAGAGGGAAACCACAGAAAGCTGGGTAGACAGAGTGTATTCATATAAATGGTTTGAGAATTGATTGCTTGAACGGTATGGACAGCAGCATGTGATTGACAGGTGACAGGTAAAAGGGAAGAGGAGGAAATACAGTCTTCCACGTTGAATTTACACCTCAACTTATTTCTCTTTCATCAGCAAATACAGACCATCATATGAACTGGATGTCTACTTTATTACCTCTTTTCGCGTGTGAGTGATTTGACATTACGTTGAGCTGATTGCGTTATGGTCGACGCCCTCCAAAATGAAATGTCGACACACGCTGAATTTCACGCTGGATCGGAGGTAACGGGATGTGATGGTAAACAAACATGGATTGAATTCTCAACTGATACACAGTGAGGAAAGTGTGTATTATTTGCATTTACCTTGATATCTGACAAGCAAAGTCAGCAAATATGGTTGAGGTTAAAGTACACGTTATTGTCCCCCTAGGGCATTTACTGTGAGGCAAGAATGCAGCTAATAAAACCAAGCAAGACAATGAAGCAAATCACTTTATTGTCTTGATACTATTATTGTTTTACAACAGTGGCCCAAAAAACACGCTCTAAAGTATTTAAAGAGCCTATATTATGCCCCATCTGAATTTGTTTTTTACCATTTAGCTCATTTATTGGCATTGGAATCTCTCTTCAGACTAATGCTTAAGCATGTTTTCTTTTCTTCATGAGGGATTTAAAGTCGCGAGACACATTCACACGATCAGTGGCTGTGCATGAAACTTTGTCCGAGCAAACATCAGGCTCTAGGCTTTCATGTGGTAAAGTCACTGAGTTGCACCGGTCAGCTGAGACTAGCACTACATGCAAGAGGGGTTCTGGTGCCTGCAAAAGTAAAAGAAAGGGAAATGGGGAGAAAAGGTCACAGTTCACGAGTGACTTCCTCTGCTGTTTCTTTGAGGAGGAGTCATTCTGTGACCGAGATTACAAAACATCAGACACGCTTGATGCTGTTCTAAGTTTAATTATTTCCCCTGTCCGAGCCAAGACTATCATCAAATCTATCGCCGCAGATGGACAGACTCATGCTGAATGTTGAACCTTTTGTCTGCTCGGAGCTTGTGGATTTGACCATGTACATGTTGGTATATATATATCATATCACGCTGGTGATAATGAACACAAAGTCAAAAGTAGAAACTCAACTTGTTAAAAAGTGGCTTGAACAAGCTGCAAGTCTGCTGTTGGTGCCTCCATGTTTGTTTTTCTTTTTAGTCTATTCCCTAATGGACTTTGACTGTTTTTGAGTTGGCATCTTGTCCTTTGGATGAACCCGTTTTTGTCTTAAAGTGTTGCCCGGTTTAAACGGGGATTTCGTTATTTGTCGTTTTTCCCACAGTCCAGAGACATAAGGGATAGAGACGCCTTTTCTTCTTGGTTCTGGTTCCCTTTTGTCTTTGTTGAGAGCCCAAGCGGGGTAACCAAAGGCTGAGAGTACATTCCGGACGTGTTTTTCCTCCTTCCTCTTGCCCTCTGAGTTAAGGAACTGATCCGTGTGTGTAAGTGAGGGATTACACCACTGGCCTCTGGTGGTTATGCAACAGAACTGACATTACAAACAGTAGGACATATAAATACAGCCTCATAAATGAGCCTTAACAAGGAGCCTCATGGTCATGCTGCTGTGGTGGAGATTGAGCCGAGTGGGGTCCAAAATAATGGATTTGATTCCTGCCATAACCAGTGTATACAGCTGTTGTGTCCTTAGGCAAGAAACCCTCTGGACTAAGTCTGAATGTTGTGTGAGAGTTTGTTGATGTGTGGACAGCCTCACTTACACCAGGGCAGCTGTAATAGTTGCAATAAAACAGTAAAGAGACTTTGAGTGATCAAGTTAATTAATCAAATGCATTATTATTATTGTAGGAAGAGAGAGTTTATTTATACAAAAGAACAAATTTTGACACATCAAATTTGTGTTTATTTTGCATTATAAAACATCTTCTTGAGAAATCTTGTTGTTATTTACCATCAACACTTCCCTTCACCTCAAGTGCTCCCATAACCTCAGCAGAAAAGGAAAAACATTAATATCCTGCCTCAACAAGGCAACAACTCTCTCCAGGGAACTGTGCGAAAGCCCCATCTCCAAAACAAATGCCAGCAACAATCCAAACGCCGCCGTACACGGCTTTAAACAGGCGGCAGGCGCCACGGAAAGCACGCCCAGGGGTGGTAACCGTACCCAGCCACGCTTTGCCAACCCGGCTGCTCCATGGCGCGGAATCATGGGTGCGCGGCGTGTGATTGGTGTTAAGCCCTTATGTGGCAGAGGGAAAAAAACGACTTGTCTCTGGGAAGGAATGCGTGTGTGGATCGCTCATTGGTAGAACCCGGTCGGAGGTCCTGAGGGTGGTAAGGAGTGCAGGGGGGAGGGGGGGATGGGGGCGCAGCTGGAGCAAACGGGGGGGCGATGGGGGTAAAATATGAAAAACAAGCTGGAGTTGTGCCGTGTTGAATCGTGTACGCTCGTTGCGGCTAATAACGCATCAAGAGGGATTAGCGTTAGCCACTTTGCCATGGCGGGGTTTAAACATGTGTCGTAAGGTCTGCAGGTCAGCGAATCTACTGTAGGCTTTAATGAAGAAGTCTGCTCAGTGTGTGAATATTCCTAACAATAATTTGATATTATAAACCCTTTAAAGGTTTGTGAAGAAATATATTATAAATTACAGAAGGAAAAAGTGAAGTGGAACATAACATGATTTCAACACTGGGATTAACCTCAGAATATCACAAAATATGTTTGGCAAATGACCATTTGACACATGTGAGTGATGTCAGAGCCTGGTTTAAACACATTTTCAATAGTATTTACATTATTACTACTGGAAAAATACTTACAGAAATATTGACTCCACAATATTTTTCCTTGTATTTACAGATGTACCTGTAGTGCATACTTCATAAAAAAACATGTGGTGCTCAGATACAATTTGAGGCTAGAAAATGTATGTTTTCCATGCTTTTGAAACATTCTGATGACATTATAGGATCTATCATATGTTAAGATTATATTTTTGCGGTACGGTAATTGCAGTTAATCCATATGTATTAACATATGTATTGGAAGTGTGTCATTTTAAGAGATAGCCTAGAGTTAATAATAGCTAAAAACTATCTGAATCTTTTTCTACAATAAAAAATAAAGTTAAATACATTTTTGTATATAAAATAAAATAAAAATAAAATATAATTATTATGATGTATAATAATATTATACATCATATTAATAATACACATTTAATTTTTTTGTTTTCTAACAAGCAATTTGTCACATTTTTGCACATTTTGTATCATTTGCTGTCTATATATTGGCAAATAATAAATAGTAAATAGAATAGTACAAGATATGGATAAAGTCTTTTTTTTAAGGTAGCAAGATGTTACTGCTAATATCAATAGTCATTTGCATTCACAGTCGAGCTTTAGAGTGTCTCCAGAGGCATTACTGAACTGGGCTTAGTGCGTAAACATCCTCCCTGTGTTCTGAATAATCTGCATTCACAAAGTGCAAGTGCTCCGAGTACGAGAGGCAATCTGAAAACATCTGGCCTCATTTCAACCCCAACAGAACATAAACGTGGGAGCAGAGCGTTCCAGCAGCTAAACAGGAACACAATAAGACCTTTTGGAGTTGAGGTTTTGTATGCACACGGCGGGAATGGACTTTTGAGAAGGATTGAACTCTGACTAGTTCCTACTGTTGTTGTGTTCTTGAGCATGACACCTCCCTCTCCACACCTGTGTAAGAATGTGTGTTTTCCTGACGAGATGAATAAAAAAAACAACAATATCATTTTAGATTTAAAGTGAATACAATAATGACCGTACACTTCCCTCTATAAAATAACTCATTTTACATTCATAATAATGAATAATAACAGGCTCTGAATATGCATGAGAACACGATTGTAGCACATGACCTGATTCGAACATAAACAAAACATTAGCATTATTACATTAGCACAGAGCAGATGAAATGCTAAAGAGCTGACACAGTTAAAACATGGGTTATATTCACAACAAACTTTAGGATGCTAAAGCTGCAATACAAATGATATTTAAAAGTGTTTTATGCTCATATTTCTTTAATATTCTATAAATATTATGACTTATAGAACGACTAAAAATTAGGGCCCCAATCTTGCTGCTCCTATGCAAACATGCAGGTCTAAAAGGCTCTGCTGACCAGGCAGAAATCATTCTAAATACAACTTTAGCCCCATTCGGGCCTTAGTGATGAAATTGATCTTTGTGACGCTCTAACGGGATAAACAATGTCAGTAATTCACTTGTTTTTACAGACAATTCTGGAAATGACGGGTAAACACATTTAAAACGGTCAAGAACCTTATAATTAATCCATGCTGCTTTAAACTATTTTAGGCTTGTTTTTAGCGCGATGTAGTATAACCTGTACTGTTGCCTGAGGTGTCGTTCTTTACCACGTCGTCACGTCAAAATGACATCACAATATTTAATGCAGACACAGATACAAACTTTGTGCATAAACCTTCCCGAAGAACTTCCATGCTTCCATGCATTGCAACGACAATAGGATAGTACTTCCTGGGGTCACGTCTTTACCACAGTTTGAGAAGGTGTTTGAGTGGGTAAATGAGAAAGCAACATATTTATAAGTACATTTTGCATGATATGTCCCATTTTCAGGTGGAGATCATGGTTTGGGCCAATCAAAACACCAGAAGGTTACATAGTGCATCTTTAACAACTTAGTAAAGTGAGATTTCATGGGATTGTTGTCCTGTCTCTGCTGCTCCTCACAGCGACACTCTGGCTCCCTTCACGCTCCCTCTGCTCTTCTCACCTTAAATATTGATCACTCCTTCCCTCACTGAACCGCCACTGACTTCCTCTTACTAGAAATGTCACTGAGATTTCAAAGTATTCATGAAGCTGTTCCCCTCAGCTTCAACCAAGACAGTATTTCCTCCCAGCCCTGCCTCCACCTGTCACCTCCACCTGTCACCTGACACAAAACCACAATCTTTTCTTGACCGACCACATTTTAAGATGTTTATACTGGCTCTCTCGCTCTCAAAAAGACTCTACACCCAGATATGACTCAAAACTAAACTAGAGAAAGACAAAATAAATAAGAATAGTTTAAACAGTTTAAATGATCTTGGTCTTTCTCAGAACAAGTATAAGACCACATTGTAAATTTAATGTAACTACGAGTTTGAAATGTTGCTATTGTTATTTGGAATACACGAAAACCTACAATACTCATTTGTTTACATGCACAGAGAATACGGAGTCTAAAACCTTTGAGCTGTAAGTGATAATAAAAATGTCTATAATTCATATACTAACCACACAAACAAGCAACAAGTCATTTACGTTGCACACTAGAAACTGCCTTTCTCACTTCAAGACATTAATCTTCTAAACATAATTAAGCCAGTATTCATATTTCTTCTCCATTTCTGTAATAAAAACATTTTAAAATATCAGATTTTTATTTATTTTTTCATGTTAATAATAGTTCTATCCATTAATTAATATTATTTAAATATGTTAATGATGTTTGGCACTATTTTTTTTCCACTTTTCATTTCAAATTCTTAAAAAAATGTGTCTTGCCCTCCACAAACATTAATACAGTTAACAACTATACACATTTTTTCAACGTTTTTTACTCTTCATAACGTTAGTACAACCATAACAAAGCTGTCAGACATTTTAAGTAATCCCTTTCTCACTTCCTCCGCAGTGAAAAGAACAAATTAATGCCGGATTTATAATTTACTTGCACGTGTTTTACTTGAAAACAAACAAACAGACAAAATCACTGCAGGCAAACATTTCTCTACATTTTGTTATCATGTTATTCATATTTTTGAGCTGCGTGTTGTTCATAATAAAGATTATGTTACTTCTATTTACATATAGTTGAGTGTTTTGTTGAAAAAAAAAGACATGCATTGACTGTATATTATAAATTGCCTCTGTGTCTTGGTTGTTTTATTCTCGCGTAACAATTTGCAAAGAAAAAAAACAACATCAATATTCTTTGTCAAAAAACATTTTACAATCTTCTTGCGTCTGTCCCCTCTCGACCAATCACATTTCAGATCAGCACCATACGCTGTCCTCATGTTTTCAGCTCTTGGTAATGGCATTAATTTGACCGGAAAGAATTGAATTATTGTCATGGAATGCGGCCCCAGCTGATGCCGCACACACACGCCGGCCCCCAAGTGGAGAGAACCATTTGTTCAATTACAGATCAGTCAATCAGGGCCACATGTTAGAGAGGAGATAAGCATAATGAGGAAGGCTGTATGTCTTGTCTGGTTTAATGAAATTGGACTCGGCCGCTGGTAGGAATCACAGAATTGATGAAGTTTTTCGGCCGAGTAAATCAATTTCAAAAGGAGCAATGAAAACACTGTCGAGTATTGTCTTCACTGTGGTTTTGTGGGAATTAGCCATGGAGTTCAATGCCTCTCCAAGCGTAATCAGAGTACGCTTTCATGATGAAGTCTGACAACAAACCGCAGTTAAAAATTTGAGACAGTTATTTACTTGTTTGTTGTCAGTTGCTGCTTAAAACAAAGTAATGTGCCAATACCGATACCAGTCCGATACCACATACTGTACACGCATGTTACTGTCCTCCAGAGGCTACATACTTGCTGCAGACAAATGATTAAAATACACAAATTAGACAATAATCAAAAACAGCGCTGCTCTTGAAATTGAGCTGTTTGATTGTGGCTTCAACAAATGAACAAATGTCTGTTGTTCCTGCACTCTGAGACACTCTGAGACACTCTGAGACCACTCTGAGACACTCTGAGACACTCTGAGACACTCTGAGACCACTCTGAGACACTCTGAGACACTCTGAGACACTCTGAGACACTCTGAGACACTCTGAGACCACTCTGAGACACTCTGAGACACTCTGAGACACTCTGAGACCACTCTGAGACACTCTGAGACACTCTGAGACACTCTGAGACACTCTGAGCCTCGCCCTGATGGCAGTGAAGAAGGGGGTTCTGGGTCCATGGGAATGTTTCTACCTTAATACTATTTATATTCTCTTAGGCTTATGGTTTTCATGGCTCTTCTGTGGATGTGGGCAAGCTTGTTTTTAAGTTGGACTGATCCATTTTAAAATCAGACTATGTGTCCATATTTGATAAGGCTTTCCAGGATGTTAGTGCCACTCTGATCCCCAGGAGCTTGTAAGAGTCCAATGCTGGAGGGCCAAGTCTCTCACAATTACAGTCTGAAGAGGTTGACTGAGGCGACTCTAGTATTGAAGTACTCATTTAAAGATGTTTTTCAGAGAACTAATGAGGTGATCTTCATGAATAATTCTTCATTTCTAGCACTGGTGTGGATAAAAATGGGTGCGTACTTATATTCCCCGGTACCTATGTTCCCCCTTTTCTATGACTGATCCACCCTCGATGTGTGAAGGAAAGGTTCCGTAGGTCTTTCCTTCCTGCTGCTGTCAGACTTTATAACAAAAACTGTTAGTACTGAACACTCGCAATACTGACCTAACCTAATACTGATGTGCAATTCTGTCATATGTGCAATTACTGTGAAATTCATGTGCAATCTATGTGCTGTCGTGACACATATTCATGTGCAATTACTGTCGTGATCACATGCAATGGTATTTATGTATTTATTCATTTGTCTATGGGAGTTTTTATTTATAGGAGATCTTCTACTGAAAGTGTTTTTCATACTTCCTATAAGTGATCTGTTCTTCTGTGTCTACCTCTGTATCTACCTGCGTTGCACCAATGAAATTTCCCCATGTGGGACAATAAAGGAATATCTTATCTCATTTTATCTTACTATGCATAAACTAGCATAGGCTACTGGTTCTGGTTCTACGTTCATAATAGTTGTGCATAAATGAATGGTTTTACAGCATACAACCCTAACCCTAACCCTAACCCTGGTCTGGGGTAACATAGGGCTGACCCAGATAAAAACAACAGTAAGGTCTGTAAAAAAAAGCACATGGCTCATTATTTTGTAGAGTAAACAGTAAAAAGTCTGTGTTAGCGCTGCGAACGGGGCAGTGAATTTGGCCCAAGTCCTGATTCCATTCCAAAGGCTAAATTAAGGCATTAATGAGGAAACACTGATGTCTTTTCTATCGATATGCCCGCTCTGGGCGTTAGCCGTAGCATTAGCCACAAGCAGTAAACAGTGGCTGCTTGCATTTGCAGGTCCTCGTTCAGGAAAATACTGTGTGGTGTAAGATCGGTGATGTGGTCTGAGTAACCGCCATTATCAATACCTGAAAAATGTGCGGTATCTGAGCTTTTGCCAATACCAGTATCAGTATTGGAGCGACCCTTAACTAAATCTCATTGACCCAAACTCAATAACCAGTTGTTGAGACATACAAAATCAATCAAAGGCTCAACCAATGGGCACCACAAAAGTCAATACTATACTTTTGACAACTCTAACAAGAACAGATGACCCTGTAGGTGCTTAGACCCTGTAGGACATCAGGACTGTCAGAAAGAACCTATAACATAAGACCCTGCAGGTGTTCAGGGGACTGTCAGTAAGAACCCAGACCTGATGAACCTGCAGGTGCTCAAAGGAACCATCAGTCAGGAGAACAGAAGACCCTTCAGATGATCAAAAGGACAGAACCAGAGCAGATGTGTAGGTCAAAAGCAGAATGCCTGAACAGCTGTATGGTCACGAGGGACACCAGCGAGGGCATGTGCCAGCTCCTCTGTGCGCCTGGAGACACATCACACACACCAAATGCCATAGATGTAATTATTAAAGACCCTCTGAGACCGCGTGGACAATATCAGACAGTCCAGCTCCTGTGGGGAATGTTCGCGTCTGGTTTGTTCAGGAAAATCCCAGACATGTGTGATGAAGTGCTGAGATTAAAGATAGAATATGTATAGAACTGCATCTAAGTAACAATCACTCCTTTTTCATTATTATTTCTCTGTCTCTTTACAATACACTTTTAGTTACATATTTTAAAGGGGCACTATCCAAGTAGAATTTATTCAATTAGATGTTCTAAAATGATTTAAGTTACATATTTATTCTGCTCTTTTACATAAACAACGAAACAAAAACTGAACAAAACGAAAAAACTCTGGCGTACACATAAATGAACAGTATGAACACAACAACACACCTATACATCTACCGACAAACAGAAATTCTCCCATTAAATTTTCAGAATTAACTGAGCACATGTTGCTAATACAGTGCTTTACATTACTTGGAAGTTTGGTAAAATAGGCACCTGACCCTTGCACCCCAGCAGACACAGCCTGGTGACTTTGGCAGGTCACATGGTAACCGACCCAGCACCTTCCTTCAGATTGGCGCGGCCAGAGGGGAGTCCCAGAGAATTTTTATCACCTCTCCACAGATCTGGCTTGTAACTTAGCTCAATGGAAAGAGTTATGTTTTGCGTCATACCGTAAAACATTCCAGGCAAAGACGTGCCTGGACCCTCCACCATAACAGTGACAAACAAAAGTTAAGACCATGCTGTTCAATCGTCTTTGAGACATTTGAACCATCTGGCCCCGCATTATTTTGTACATGTATCCCATCATCCATCAGTGTTTGTCACATGACCTCAGCGGGGCTTCATGTCAGCACTTCCTGTTATCTCCCCCAGTCGGGTGTAGCACCTCTGCACAAGCTTAGTCTACCCGGATCATACCACAAGGTCACGCAGAACAATCAATGGAGCAGAAAGAAGAATGGAGAGGGTAGAATAGAGCGAGGGGGAGAAAGCAAAGGGAAAATATAAGGTCTGTTTCCACTGGTTTGCTCTGGAGTACAATGGCACGGTCTCCACTGTCATAAGTGAACCAAATCAGTCGAGTCCAGACCCTGAGAGGTCCAGCTTCCAATGAAGTCATGCTCGCTTTTATGCTCCCGGAACGCAAAGCCCCTCATCAAGATGATTGGATAAGAAACGATGCAGATTCAGCTGAAAACAAAACTAATAATACAGAAATAATATTTTCTTACCAATTACCATATTTTCAGTGATGTATCTTATGTAGGGCAGGTGATGAAAATTTTAACTTGTGCTATAACACTTCAAACAAAACAGGAAGCCTGGTGGTGGAGTGGTTAAGGCACAGCACATGTTTGCCGGGCTCCAGGTGCAGCGGGCCCCAGTGTTGTCAGTTTGATTCCCGAATCCGACAATTCACTGCATGTCCTCGCTTCTCTCTCATCTCACATTTCTCACTACTTTCCTGTCAATAAAGCCTACGGGCACAAAATCTAAAAGAAAAAGCAAAAAAAAGTTGAGCTTTGGACAGACTTAGTAGCTGTTTCCTGTTTATCGACTTACAGACTTAAAGTGCCTCGTATCAAGAGCAGGAATATTATATTTCCAGTACAGAACATCATCTAACAAACCCAATGCATTACATAAAGAGATGTTCAAATGAAAATAATGCAGAAAAAACTGAAAGTAGCTTAGGCACGTCTCACAGTGACACAAACTTGGAATTACTAAACGTCATTTGTGACTTGCTGAGATCGGCCTTATGATCAAAAATAATTCATTCATATTCATATTAAAATTTATTTTATTAACCAAGAAAACATTTATGTTTGGTATATCAGGGCCAGTCAATCTAAACGGGGCTATAGAGAGAAGGAGGGAGAGAGCAGGTGAAGGGGAGGAGAGAGAGGTAGAGATAGAGGCACAAAAGGAGAGAAAATTATTTAAAAAAATGAGGAAGGGAGCGGTAGAGAGAGCGGGGAGGCCGAGATAAAGAACATAGGAGGGTGGTCAAGAAGAAGAAAAGAGCGAGAGATAAAGAAAGGGAAAGAGAGTGCGATGTAAAGAAAGGCGAGAGGGAGCATGGGAGAAGAGGGTGAGATTCTTAGAGAGAGAACAAAAGATAGATCGAGAGCTGGGAAGGAGGGCTAGAGAGTTTGGCGGAACACAAACAGAGGGAGGTGCAGTGACCTTTGACCTTACAGAACTGTCGGCAGAACAGGTTGTACCTCACAGCGTCCAGTATGTTTTCACTGTGTAATGTCCCTGTGAGGGTCAGGTCACAGGGACGTCCACACGACTGCCTCTCTCGCTTTGACCTCCGGGAGCTCGCGGCGGCGGGGACGAGGCGTAAATGTGAAATAAAGTACAACTAACTCACTTATCGCTCCATCAGCCAAAATGTCTCATCTCCACGGCGACGGAGCAGGCGGACTGGGCCGTGCGGTTCAATAGATGCCAATACCAGGTTGTTTTGTCATGTTTGACTGTGCGCTCTGGGCTTTGTGCACATGTTTTTCAATGTGGTTTTCAAACTGCAAAAGCCAAATAAACTAAGCATGCGTGTGATGAGTTAATTTGCAAAAGCTAATAACTCATCTAATAAAATAGATTTGCTGGAACGCCGGCGGACAAAGACTAAATTGTAAGCCTTTTTTCAAATGGTACTTATCTGTTGAATGAACTATTGTTCCGTTTCTCCAGATTTCTTGGCACACACTGCAATTATTGGTTACCTTTGTGAGAGAAAAAGAAAACATGTGCAAATGAAACAAAAGACAACTCCATGAAGCTCTGTATATATTTTTGATGGGAAAACATTATAACAAAAGGCTGAATGTAAATTGCGTTCATACAGCGCTTTCCTACCTCCAATTCATACAGCGCTTTCCTACCTCCATTTGCCTCTCAAAATACCTCAAAATACTTAAAGTATGAACAAAGACTTAATAATGAACGGTTTAATAAGAGGCTTAGTAACTACTTAATTAATACACAACCGCTTAATTAATTACTAAGCCTGAATCATTCTTAATAAATTATTTGTTCATTATGAATTCTTATTTAGTTAATACTTTATTAAGGCTAATTAAAAGACCTATTCTGACAAACTAACGTTTTCTAAAACATACCTGCATTCAGCTTCATTCTTGCCAGTTTGATGAATTCTGGTTAATAAATCTTCTCTCCTCCGTGCATCAGAAACACTCCGCTCTGAATCTCCTCCATAACTGACGTTTTCTCGATCTGTGATGTGGCTCTGAGAATCTTCTTTGCTGTTTTTTAAGTCCATAAATCATCACCACAACTCCTACGGATCTAGTTCCAGTTTATTTTAGCATCTGCTGCAGAATTAGCCCTTATTTTTGGCTAAAAGCGTGAGACGTCGCAGAAGAGGAAAACGAGCGGGAGCGCTCGTCCGCCTGAGGAAACGCGGCGCTTACTCGTCCTTACATGGGATTTTCCTCTCCAACGTGAACTCACCCAACAAACTGGACAAACTGGCGTTGCTGATGAGACGAAACGAGACTTTTCTTCATTTCTTCATCTCCTGTTTTGTGCATCACGGAAACGTGGCTCAGCGAGTCCATCCCGTACTGCGTCGTGGAGCTGGAGGGCTTCCAGCTGCTCCTCTCTAACCGACTGAGAGAACTCTCCGGAGGGAAAAGACGAGGCAGTGGAGTCTGTTTTTACATCAACAACACCTGGTCTTCAGATGTGACAGTGATCTCCAAACACTGCTCTCCTGCTCTGGAATATATTTTCATCTACTGCAAACCATTCTACTCTCCGTGAGTTCTCCTCATTCAGCTTGGCCGCGGTTTACATTCCGTCGAGCCCGAACGTGCCGGAAGCACAGCGCGGACCAGGTTCTGAGCATGGAGGACAAACTCTCCCAGCTCAACGTGCCTGACTCCACCTGCAGGGGGAGCACTGACTTCCTGACTGATTGGAGGAAGTGCGTGCGACTGGGGAAGAATGTCTCAGACACTCGGACTATCAGCACAGGAGCTCCACAGGGCTGTGTACTTTCTCCTCTGATCTTCTCCCTGTACACAAACTGCACCTCCAACCACGACTCCTTAAAACTGATCAAGTTTGCGGACGACACCACCCTCATCGGGCTCATCTCGGACGGGGATGAGTCTGTCTACAGGAGGTGGATCGGCTGGTGTCCTGGTGCAGCGGTAACAACCTGGAGTTCAATGCCCAGAAGACAGTGGAGATGATCATGGACTTCAGGAAAGTCACAGCCCCCCAATTCAACTGTATATTTGTGTAAGCCTATTTTTATTTTTTATCCTATAGCAGCTTTAAATTGTTTTTCTTTTTGATTTGATATAGATTGTTTTATCATTCTTCATTGTTTTATGTTGCACCAAACCACCAAAGCAAGTTCTTATGTTTGTGAATTCTGTTCATTTTCTGAATCTGATTCTGACCAGGCTTTCCCCCGTCTAATCATGATAAGTACAACTGCATGCTGAGACCCGTGTGAGACGCCAGCTTGAAATGTGCTGAAATCATGGATTGATGTTTATCTTAAACTGTGTGTAATGGGTTAGGGTTATTACAGCTTATTACCTTCGTAGTCCAATGGCAACCAGCAGAGAGCCAAATGGAATTTTGTTTATTATACACATTTATTTTTTTTCTAAAACATGAGATACCAAATTAAAGGTACTCAAGAGCATGTTTAAAGGCTAATAGCAATACAAATAATACATAACATTTGTCCTTTAAGGTGTAGTTATTATTGTTATCCAATGGCTTTACCATTGTCACCAATGTCAGCTGGGAATAGGATTTAGACCTTCCCATCAGTGGGCCAATGCTCTACCAACTGCGGCACCTTTACCCATGTCGTGCAAGGGTGACGTGGGTGACAGCGGCTCAGTCCTTTTTTTGGTAATGTTGTGGGTCCAGTTTGGGTTAAAAACCTTCTCCCCTCGGCTCAGCGTGTCCCTTCTGCTGGACCACTGAACCAGAACGTAATGGGACTCAGAGGTAGGGGGGTTGTGAGGTGCGGTTATGGGTGGAGGGGTAGGGGGTGCCCCTAAGGGTGGGGTTGGACTGGTTTCTGTGGTGATTTGCTCTGGCTGAGATGAGCTGTAGGGGGATTAGCTGAGTCTCTCTTTGTTCTTAAATGAGGAAGGGTCACATCAGTTAACACTCCCCGACTCCTGCCCTGCCCTCTCCCCCAACCGCTGCTCTGTTACTGTTCAAATCCACAATACCAACAAGCTGTTGGCACAGGGATTTTTTTCTTTTTTTTTATCATAGTTTATTGCAAATATAGGCTAGCTCTTCCACAAATTTCTTTTCTTAAAAATGTGGTAGATGTATTTACCTTTTTTGACATTCGGTTGCTAATTGTGAACCATTAAACTGAACTGTCTTGTGAAAGAAGACAAAATTAACATTGTTGGAGTAGCGCTAGCTAAATTAAAGGTCCCATTATATAAATGTATTTGTTATATAGTTTCAGATTGCTCCAAAAACATAACTGATGTTGTACTGAGTTGGTCCATACAAGGTAAGGTTTTCATCTGGACAATGAATAAAGGGCATTGAGCATAAACCGTATAGTGAAACATATGCAATTATATGACTATTAAAGCAAATACGTTCCTACTGGACACAAAGGAGAAAATTAAATTAAGATAAGTCAAAATCCATCGAGATGTCATTTTCAATCTGAGGGTACTAAACTTAGCAGTTTCATCCCAGCTCTTAAGGCCAGTAACTCATATGTTCAAAGCAGATCCCATCACATGTTTGTTCATTGTGTGCTTTTCCTCTAATGGACCTGACAGAGCACAGGTTAGCTCATGTAGCTCATGTAGCTCATGTAGCTCATGTAGCTCAGTACAGTACAGTGAGTTATGGTGATGTGGCTGTAATGGAGACAGTAATAACTCTTATATGTGCTCTGCTTTGCCTCTGAGTGCATCTGGCTTTTATTACCTGGACTGTAAATAAGCCAGGATTTCACTCACATGTGCATAGTCTCCAACTGTAATAAAGATAGCACTTTAGATTGATCGACATATTATAGCTTATTTTACTATTATTACCATTGTATAATGTTGGGGAGATTGCAAAAAAAGAAAAATGTAGAAAAGCAAATACAGTCGAGATTAAAGGATGCAATGAATATGCAAAATGGGGCGTTTTTGCCCTGATGCTCAAAAAAGAAGCAGGAGAAATCCAGCTCTCTGAGGCCAGAGTAGAGTTTAACACAGAAAAGCTAACAACAACTAGCATGCTAACAGTGCACTTCCTGCTTCACAAAGAATAAAATGATGATTAGATGCTTTAGTGCATTTCAGTTTTCTTTCCACTTGAATAGATGCTTTTGAAATATATCTGTACTGTGGCAAAACAGATTTGACTGTAATACAAAAACATCTGGTCCTGTACAGCTCGAGGCTGGCGTACAGGAAGAGGCGCAGTCACCGTGGATCGCCAGCTCTTCCGGTGCACGTTAGTTTCAAAGTCTTTATTGGTGTCCTGTGATCGCTCTCAAATTAAATTGGGATTCACTGTGTTCATCTCTATTTAAATGAGTGACTTTATTTGTGTAGCAAGATGTAGAAGTACATGTGTTGATGTGTTGTGTTTAAATAAAACATATGTGTTCTGTGCTCTGGGACATGCAGCGTCTGGTCAGCTGCACCTGTGTTTGCTTTACTCAAGTGTCAAGTATGCATCATTGATGTGGTCACTACAGTGTCACTGACCGCACCTGGACCCTGCAGCATCCTTTCATGTTCATGTTAATTCATCACTGTGTTGTTGTGTATTCACTTCTGTTTGTGTACAAATGTATTCTATGCTGAGTTACAGTCTTCAAAAATACATGAGACTCAAAGCTTCTGCCATGGATTGAATAAATGGACCAAACCTATGGAGCTTACTTTTAGAGGCAGGGAAGAAGCACAGACTGCACCAACAATCAAGGACTGGACATTATAATTAACATACATCATTTGTAAAAAAGTAATTTCACATCTTCGCATCGCATTTGGACTTATATTAATCTGACTAAATTTCTTTGGATGTCTTTTCCTATCTTTTTCCCCTGTTCTATTGCTGGTCACATTCTGTTTATATGTGTATATTATTACCTTACATCATTGTCTTAATTGGTTGCATTTACGCTCTATAATTTTATCTCATAATTTCTCATGGAGGGCAGGGTGCAATAATGTTTTTGGCCATGAAAGTGAATTTGATAAAACCACTCACTTCTGAATGTGTCTGTATAATAGCCAGCATTTTAGTTCAAATGAACAAGTGTAGAAAGGAGGAAAGGGGGAGATTCGGGACGTTCTCTGTATGTAATATTCATTTTTAGGGCAAATATGATATTGATATCAATAAAACTTACATTGTTAGAATCACAGAAGACTGGGATCGCCACATCGTTTGTTTAAAATTGTTCTGTGTGTTTTATCATATCAAGTATAGTACTACGACTTAATAAAAAATACTTTGACCAAAGCCTTACATTTTACTCTTTGTTCAATATATATTTGAACGTCTACTTTTTACATAAATACAGTATACCCACACACATTTATAGATAAGTGTTGACATGGCTCAATCTTGTTGCTTTTATATATTCATTTACATGTCACTTGTAAAATCTCACGTCTTATTTCACGTTGCTAATATCGGTAATAATTATTCTTATCGAACAACATCATATGAGCTCTAACTTCTTGCCTCTAAACCCCCTATTAACTTTTTATTGCAGATCTACACTATCCACATGAATGCCCCATTTTGAGATGTAATTTTGTTTAAAGGTGAAGTTTGCAGCCCTGGAAGGGGACAAAACAACTCTTTACTACACTGTCTACTATATTACTCTTTTACCAGAGAATTCTGACCTTCGCCTGCTAAAATGTAAAAGCAATTTTACAATGTTGCGATTTCACCTGAACATAACCTTGGTAAGTATCACCCTGGACCTCACGTGGGAGCCCACCATCAGCTCCCTCATCAAGAAGCTGTGGATGTACTTCCTGTGGCAGCTGAGGAAAGCCAATAATATGTCCTTGCCTGCATGCTGGTGCATTTTAGGCCTGTATGTAATATTTATAACTCCGCTAAATCTATATTCTCCCCTTGGAAACATGAGCAGGATTTGCACAGACTGGAACAATACAGTGGGGAGAAGACTAACTTTTGAAGTAGTTGTAACATTGGACAGTGTTTTGTTGTTAAGAGGGACCAGCCCCAGAATTTCTGTGTTAAATAAAGAAAATACCCTCTGGTACGCTACAAACACTGATAAATACAAACTTTTTTTTTGTAGGCAACAGCGTGTGTTTCTTGAGACAGTGGTTTCAGACCCTGTTATCACATATTCACATCATACATAATATGTATGATGTGAATATGTATAGACATTATTAACATATTATGTTAATAATGTCTATGGAAACTCACTGCTATTAGCACATTGTGGTATTTTAAGCTGTTGAGAAACAAACATCATCAGTATGCATAAATAAACACTTTGCAGGTATGTTTTTAATGAAGAAACCACAGGGATTAAAACTCAAATGTCAAGTATAATATGGAATCTTTAATCTCGTAACGTTAATCTCCTTTCTCGTGTGTCATCCATATTAGCAGTTCTCTTTCACTCTCGCTTACACTCTTGATCTGATAGTGAGTGTAAACCCAACCACAGATCCCACTAATCAGGGTCACCATCAAGCTCCTTACAGCCCCAGAACAATCTTCTCCACCTTCTGCTCTTAAGTTTTTTATTAATTAAAGGTGTAGTATTTAAGTATTTAACAACCGTTTTTAAACCACTTCAAATGTTAATCAATTTTACATTCAATTACGGATGTTTTCCTTTTAAAAAAAAATCCCCTTAAAATATTTGCGTGGGTTCGACTCTCACTTTCATTTTCTACATTGCCCACTGATTTAAGTCAATATACAAGTCAAGGCAGCAAAGAACTATAGTTGGCATGAACAGAAAAAGAAATGGTTACTATTGCTACTGAAATGTAATTATTAAAGGAAACTTATTATGACTTTTAGGAGTTTCACTCAAAGTTGTATTTAGATTCACAAGTTTTGAGTTATCTTTATTCTTCTGTGGACAGGACCATTGTAGTGTCCAGATTCCCCCATCCGAACACGCTCACGAAACGTAAAGTCAAGTCACATTTCACATTGCCAAACATAAAAAAGAGAGCCAGGGTTTCTCAGGAGAGAAGTCTGAGGGTCGATGTCGGCAAATTTTGCAAGGTTCGTTTTCTGCCCAAAGACAGCAGGGGGCGACAACGGAGACTTCAAACGCCCCGAAAATACATATTTAACCATCACAGGGACTTACAAAGACATTCAATCAAACATTCAAGGTGAAAATGTGACTCAGTTCTGCACAAGATAGAACAGAGCTGCTTCTTTTGCTCTGGCTGCTGCTGATGGACAGGATTTATTGGAATATTCGCTCTTTCTGTGACATGTGCTGTGCAGCTGATGGTGAGTCTGAAACATTTGTATTACAATCTGCTCTGTGCATGTGTTAATATCACCGAGGTGCACACTGTGTTGGTTTAGTGTAGATATTTATTTTACAGTTGCGGTAATTTCACCCATGTACAGTCACTTGTGTTATTTATGTTAACTGTAAAAATAAATAAGTTTAATTAATCGTCATGGATATCGCTGCAAAGGTGGACGCATGCTTTTGAAGTCCATCCAGGGTTGTATTGTATATATCGTTATTAGTGTTGTTGTCTGCGCCGCTGGTCAGGAGTCAGATCCACCAAAAACAGCAATACTTGGTCCTTAGTTTTCATGATGTAGTTCTCAAAGCTTCAGGAGAATGTAATTTAGCCAAGATAATCTGAGCACACAAATGATAAGTAACAGAGTGGCACTGAAGTCAGAGTAAAGCATTCACCCTCCAACCAAAAGATCTTCTGAGTGAGTAAGATCTAGTTCGATCCAGTTTTAGGCCTGGTCTAGCCATGATTTAGACCTGGTTTAATCCTAGTTTAGACCTCACCCAGATGGTACTTGGTGTAATCCAATTCAAGCAGGAACTATTCTTTTCAGAGCACCACTTGAATGCAGCAGTGACCTTTGCCCTCTGTATACATTCCCCTCTAGCTCCATAAAATCATCTGTCTCTCTCCAGTCGTCTGTTTAACACAATGCCTCACACAATTGACTTTACTGTCCACTTGTTTTTATTGTGGTCTGAGGTTAGGATGCAGCAGATGGTCAGTGAATCCTCCTTCGCTTTCTCTGACATGGAGAGAGCAGTTACACAGCTGAATGTTTAATTTCCATCGTTTTATGCTAAATAACTTCCCCATCAAATGCCTAAACTAGGGCTTGTAGCTGGGAAGTGGACCATGGTGTTATGAGATGTGGATAGCAGGCCCCAGGCAGACGCTCTGAGAGGCGTGGGCACCATCCTCCCACCCAGAGAGCAGCACTCAACATTTACATTCAACAATGACTGTGTGAACAAGCCACATCCAAACAGTGCAAATGTGTGTAACCTAGAGATCCCCAAAGTGAAGCTCTTGTTTGTCATAAGTCTCATATGAAGAGACTTTTGTACTGCTGTGCAACATCTAAACATCTGGAGAACACAGAACCACAAATCTGCCATAATATTGGTCTGTTCGACTAGTGTGAACTATAAGTAAATAAAACAGCATGAGCCAGACGAGTTTACTTACTGTGTTTGTGAACATGTCCCGAGACTTGCTTCATTAGATGAAAAGACATTCCTGCAGTGGTGGTGCAGTCCTGTCCCTTACACAATATGGAATCACGATGAAGACACCTCCAGCTGTTGACCTTTGAGTCCTGACCTCTCCTTAAACAGTGGTCCAGATGGAGGCAAGAGACAGATTTTCTTATTGATATCATTGTACTTTGCATTAAATAGCTAAAAGGTAAATTGACATATGTTTAATCTGATATTTTTGATATTTGAACCTGATATTTATTTGTGACGAGGGGGTGCACGGTGGCAAAGGCGGTTAGCGCTCTTGCCACCCAAGAAGGAGATCATGGGTTCGATTCCCGGACCAGACAAACATCACATGATCTCTCTGGGTGGAGTCTGCATGTTCTCCCCGTGTTACCGTGGGTTCTCTCCGGGTTCTCCGGCTCCTCCCACCGTCCAAACACATGCATGTGTTAGGCAAAATTGGTGACTCTAAATTGGCCCTAGTGAATGAATGTGAGAGTGAAGTGAACGTGTATGGTTATCTGTGTGTCTATGTCTGTCGGCCCTGCGACTGTCCAGGGTGTACCGAGCCTAAGGCCCAAAGTCACTGGGATAGGCTCCAGTCACCCGCGACCCCGAAAGGGAACAAGCGGTAGAAAATGGATGGAAGATGGATGGATTTATTTGTGACTAGACCCATGAACTTCTTGGATTCAACAAGAGTCATTTTAGCCACCCCAATCTGTAATAAATATGATTAACCTGTAGAATGTAGGGATGCCAACTGTCTTTCCCGCTTTGATGTCATGCACCTTCCCATATGATGGTGTGTTTCCTGTACCTGAGATGAAGGGCCGGGTGACCAGACCAAGTCCTCCAGAGAGGTGATAAATGCTTGCACCAGACCACAAATATTAAAGGACTCTCCCCAGAGTGGGGCTGCTCACTGTGATATCAGCTTTAGTACGTAACCCTCATTTATACGGCACAGATGAAAAGTGCTTCACTGCACTGTCGGTCTGCGTTTTGCACACTTCAGCATAAATCATGTTGCAACTGCAAATGGCCTACTTCATCCAAAGTCCAAAACAAACTTTAAAGCACACTTAATGCTAATCCCTTCATTAAAACATGGCAGTTGATAGAAATGTCAGTGATGTTCCAGTGTGTTTGTGGACTCTTGGTTTGTGCAGATTGGCTCGCCCCAGCTGGGTCATTCATCCTGGCACAGCACGGCCTCATATGTGCTGGTCTGCACTAACAGCAGGTAGGTGCTTTTATCAGGCTAATGACTGTGAAATGAGCCTGTCAAACAGTAGGGAATGGGGAGGGGCTGCTGCTGCACAAATGGTGTAAGAGCATAAATAAAAATATAGCCGCAAGCGGCAATGATCGGCCCTCGCCACGCCGCCGCCACGCCGCCGCCACGCCGCAAGAGGAGCCCCAATTGTCCTTTTATTACGCCTACTGCTGAATCTGTGACGCTGTCACATCTTCTCCCCTTTGTTTTACCATCAAAAAGCTATTTTATTTTGAATTCTTGGCAAAATGTGCGGCTTTGCCGCACAGACACCGTGACTCTTTGAATGAAAATGTGGATAACTTTTGATGGTCTTGAAGATGAGTCTCACCAAATTTCAGGTTAATAGGGCTGACGCCCTGGGAGGAGTTTGTGAAAGTCTAAAGTGTAAACATGAAAGGTTTCGGTCATCGTTACGGCAACGCCATAACAATTATGACATGAGTCATTGACATTTTTGATGGGGATGCTAAAATTGAGTTGTGTGTCAAATTTCATATAATTTCGCAAAACTAAACATTTAACCTCCATATAAAATCTGTAGGGGGCGCTGTGGCGCCAAATGAATTTATTTCACTTCAAGTAGGTTTAGGGCAAAGAGTTTAACAACTGATTCTAATTTGACGCAATTCGGACTTTATCTGCGCAAACGGCAGAAATTTTAAATATGGGAGATTTCTGAAATTCTAGCTACAGTTTGCGGCTTCGCCGCTCAGAGACCGTGAGAGGTATCAATGTAATTTGGATAACTTTTGATGTCCCACTCCTCAGTAGCATTTTCACCAAATTTCAGCTTTTTAGGGCCAACGCCCTGGGAGGAGTTCGTAAAAGTACGACGTTTGGAAAAACTCCGAAGTCATGTTTAGCCATTTTTGAAGCAATATGGCCGACATTTGGTTGGGCGGACGGCATTGCCGTAATAATATTTTTTACTTCTCTTGTCACCATCTACCTCTGCGCCAAATTTCATGATTCTACGATCAGATTTTTTTTGGGTCATTTCCCATCTCTCAATGCATTTTTGGTACATTTGGTGGCGCTGACGCGCCAATTTTTTTTATTTTAGAAAAGGGAAATAGCCAGAATGTAGAGAGGCACGATTTTTAGAGGTGTGCAAATTTTTGTGACTTTTCGTCAATGTTCACTGGGTGAAAAATAGGGGGGTTGGTCCCGAGAAGAAGAAAGAAAGAAAGAAAGAAAGAATAATATTCCGATGCGAAAACAATGTTTCCCATTTTTCAAATATCATAAACTATACATTTTCGGAAAGCGCTCGCGCTTTCCTACCTCATGGTGTGGGTCCCTGGTCACTGACGGGTACTTTCGATAATTTTGAGTGGGCTCCGCCCACTTTGTGTTTTTGGCCCTCTATACAGTAATAATGTTCAATTTTTGCATTACATGCTTATATGCACGGAACATGCAAGAGATGGGGAACGTATTCGTGAGCTACTTAGCGCAAATGAGTGCTTTATATGGGGATGACGACCGCGAAATCGTCATCCCAATGTAAAGTGCTCGTTTAGTGCGAACTTTTGCACGGGCTTCGCCCGTTTACAACGGTAATGTTCCATTTTCCTACAACTAATTAGTATGCACGGGGCGTGCATGAGTGGAGGAGTGCGTTAGTGAGTGTTTGGAAGTGGGCGAGCGCTTCGCGCTCGATTTCGTGCGCACTACGTGCGCACTTTCGCAGCCGTGCTTCGCACGGCCTTACGAGATTAATAGGCCTCTCGCCAGCTTGTGGCGCTCGGGCCTAATTAAGCTAAATATAATAATAATATGGATGTAATGGACTGATCTGGGTTTTGATTCGTTCTTTAATTGAGCTCATTTTAGACCTGATGTGGACTTGGTTTGGTCCTTTTCTAGTCCTCGCTCACAAGTTCTACTTAAATATTTACCAAGTAAGCCAAAAGATGTATATACTGGATTTTCCTTGAAAAACTGGGCCTAAAATGTAAAAGCCGTTTGATATCTTCAAAAAGAAACAATATTTGCATTTCCTCCGAGTGTTTTCTTTTAAGTCCAATTGGTAGTCTAAATTGTATGAATATTACAAACCTGCATACATTACAGGCCTGTGGCTGAACATGCCTCTTATGGGAATAGTGCAGTAAGTAAACACATGTGAATGAATACCCATGGGTTATTTGGAGAGACAAGCACTTCCTTTGCGTTAGCACTGATGGTGACAAGAGTGTGGCTACAATCGACAGTAGCATTAGCAAGCGGCCATGCTCTATAATAAAAATATAATATAATAAAATAAGAGTGTTGAGAGGAATATTAATTTTCATTTAGCCTAATGTTAAACCAATGGAGGAATTGGAGGCGTTTCCAGACTTTTTTAACTCGTTTCACCTGCTATTCTGTTCCATTTAGCCCTGATCTATCTGCGTTTTGTCTTGGTTAGTCTGGATTTACCTTCTTTGTGTTCCTGTTTAGTCCTGTTTTATTTGCATATCTTCCTGTATTACCTGTTTTTTGTCATACTTTAGTCCTGTTTTACCTGCCCTTTGTCCAGTTTTACCCATTTGTTATCCTATTTTACCTGCCTTTTGTCCTGTTTTATATTCCTATTTTCAAGTTTTACCTGCTTTCTGTCCTATTTTGCCTCCCTTTTGACCTGTTTTACATGCTAGAAAACCTGTTTTACCTGCTTTTTGTCCTATTTTACCTGTTTATCTTATGAACTGTTATAGATAATATGTTTGTGATAAAGTGATGAATATATTTACCTCTAGTCACCAAGCAGCTTATTGAGTTGTTCCATGGCTCCTTTTGTTTATTCTATTTCATTATTGTTTTGTATCTTTATAGATTTTTATCACATCCTGCCGGCAACACCAAGTTTCATACGTTTGATCCCGAGCTCTGATAACGGTAAATTGTCTCGCTGATAAAGAGGCAACTTGAATGTAAAAGTGTATGGACTTTAAAAACATGATGGAGGATTAGGATAATGACTTAAATTAGTATACACAGATTTGAGTTACTGAAAAATGCGTGAAAAGCAAATATAACTCCAAGTATGTTTTTGATTAGGGCGCAACATTGTAAGAAGAACAGCATAAGACCAGAGTCAGACGTACACCTCCATCATAACACTTCATTATCTTTTTTTGGAAATAAATAAAACAAAATGAAAATGATCTGTTTGCAAGAGGCTTTGAGCAAAAACAGTGTGGTTAAAAACTGCAAAAATAACATGATCAGTTTAACATACACGAATTTAGCAGCTACAAAAACCAACAAATAGTTCTACAGATTATGTTCGTGTTAAAGCATCTATAGGATCAGACAGGACTCCTGCTGCAGTGCATGATGGGTATATTAATTGAATTGAATGCAGTGAGCTGATTGACACTGCATTCCACTGAAAGCGTCACGCGTCTCTGATCAGATTCACGACAGCTCTTCATTGGCTTCTGTGACTCGTGAATGAGAAGTCAGAGATCGGACAAGGTCAAGAGGAAGGAATGTTCTTTTTCTGCTTGTGACCTGGATTGGTCCCAGTTTAATCCGGATTTAATCCTGAGACTCAGTTTGGTCCTATGTTATGTCAAGTCTATGTTTAGTCCCGGATGTGCCATTGTAGTCCCAATTTGGATGTGATTGTGTGAACAAAGCACAGTTGGAAATGTTTAAAAATATATAATAATACATCAAGTAATACTTGATCACTTTTTAGATTTTGCTCTGACTTGGCTTTAAAATAGGAGAACCATTTAGTACTGTTTAGGTTTAGTCTTTCTAAATCCTTGCTTGTTCTTGGTTAGTTCTTGTTTAGTCTTGGTTATGTAAGTATGCAAATCAGTCCTTGTGTTGATTTCTTTTCTTGTTCTCATTTAGTCCTGGTTTAGTCCAGTTTTAGTTCTGAGTTTAATCCAAGTGTATCCTCAATTTGATGCGGTGTTTGTGTAAGTACAAGTGGGACTGCATGCTAATGCTGCTCCAGTTTGGGAGAAGAATTGCAAATCGACAAATCTGACCAACTTTGGACAGAATGAGACAAATATGATGGACTGCAACTGATTGAATAATCCTGAGTATGTTCAGAACCGTGGGAGAGATGGGGTCAGTGAAAACTCATTTGTAGGGTAAAGCAAACATGAATACACCAATGATGAGATAACACCCTTATAACATGGCTAAAAGCTCATAAACGTCTATTTTACTTAAAAAAACAGCTATTTAAAGGTCTGAATATTGATTGCAATATTTTTTACCCATTTCCAGATTGACAGAAATATGAAAACTATGAATTTCAATAGCTAGGGAACAGTGTATCTCTTAATGTGTGGGGGATTATGGTCCGCTGGGTAATCCTGGAGTATGGATTACAGTTGCAGAGATTTCAGAAAATCTTCAAAAACGCTGCAGCAGAGGTTTAATACAGGCCGCTCTTCAAATATAAGTATACACTGTGATACTCGCAAATGGCTGGAGCGAGCAGTCATGAATCTGATTTTATACAGAAGTAGGCTACATTTAGCAAAGTATTTCTCTTTGTTCTGTACACACTTTACCTGATATTTACTGTTATCAATAATTACACATGTCTCATTGGACATTATATGTAAACAGATATTTGCATTTCATCTAAACATTTCCCTTAAACTCTCCTCTCATTCCATTTTGGCTTTTATAATCAAAGGTTATTGTGAAAATAGCTACAATAACCTAAACAGTCATTTATAAATCCATAATGCTCAAAAATCTTTCGGAATATGATTTTATAATGACATTATAAAGATCAGTTATGCTTAATACTGGAATTTTTGGTACTTCTATTTTATTGGAAGGTTTGATTAGGAACCATACAGTAAACAAGATCTAATTCATTATTTATTACATTATTATTTGACAATTACATCCTAAACTTGTGCTTGAATCGTCAAAAAAAGAAAGAAAAAGGTGCTACTTGTGCTTAATTGTCTTTAATTGTCTCGATGCTGTAAATTTGTCTTTTGGATTGGATTTTGTGAATTGATGACATGGACATTTCAACATGTGTGGACGGTCCCTCTTCTGCCTGAAGAGTGGGTCCAGCTCGCCTCCGACGGTCCCTCTTCTGCCTGAAGAGTGGGTCCAGCTCGACTCAGACGGTCCCTCTTCTGCCTGAAGAGTGGGTCCAGCTCGACTCAGACGGTCCCTCTTCTGCCTGAAGAGTGGGTCCAGCTCGACTCAGACGGTCCCTCATCTGCCTGAAGAGTGGGTCCAGCTCGCCTCAGACGGTCCCTCTTCTGCCTGAAGAGTGGGTCCAGCTCGACTCAGACGGTCCCTCATCTGCCTGAAGAGTGGGTCCAGCTCCAGTCTCCTCGTGTCCGTCTGTCCGTCTGTGAGAGTCGGATCTCTCCTTCACTGGAACTCCTCCAGGTTTCTACGCTTTTTTCCCAAAGAGGTTTTTTTGTAGTTTTTCCTGGCCGAGAAGGAGAGTCTAAGGACAGAGGACCCTGGGACATCGTCCCTCGCCACCACAGACATTGTTGATTCATTTCTCCCTGTGGCCCTCAGAGGCAACTGTTGTTGTGATTTTGGGCCTTACAAAAATAAATTGATTTGATTTGATTTCTTTACATAATTTCACTTGACTGACATTCAGAAAAAGCTGAAACTTCAGAATAAAGTACTAAGATTGGACCATGAAACAGAAGTTACAAAGTACAAGCTGTAATCCCTCATTTGTCCAGGAGTGGTTCATAGTAGAAAAGGTTCCAAAGGTCTCATTTATATCATTTTATGTGGAATTTTTAATAAAAGTTCACATTCAGACAAAACAAAAACTTCTCCAAATACGCTCATTTCTCAAATCTCTGAGCTAGATTGACATGCAAAGTTCAGAGTTTTTCCACACATCACGTTGTCTTTTTTATTACAGATCACAAGCTAAATGTGGAAAGTCACGACTGTAAAATGTTTGTACATGTGCACTCTGTTTTAGAGATCAACTTATTTTCATTCTGATGGAAATGAGCTCCAACTGGCCGTGCCATTGCAGCACTAAGTTTGAACCCTTTCTACCACATTACAAAATACCTTTGCATATATGGTGTATTCTGTAACTTAATACATTTTCATATTTAATTTTTTTCAATGTTCATGTAATAAACCAAACAAAAGAAAGAACAGAACACACAGAGGGAACAGTCAAACATACAAATGGCACATGGCACATATAAACATAGTCCTAAGCATGTAGTCCGGTTTATTTGACCCAATAAGTCCAAAGTCTGTCAATTTTGTCCAGTTCCAAATAGTTTTAATGTCAATTATGAACTTTATGCAGTCCTTGATTGTTGGTTTAGTCTGTGTCATGAGCTCCCATGGTATCCATTTATTGTGTAGGAGTTTTGAGGCCTTAATACATAGTTTTGAAGTCCAGTGGAACACCCGTACTGGGAAGAGTCTGCAGTGCTTGTTATCCTCAGTCCAATATCTTTAAAAACAATAGGACGGTCACAAAACACATGATAATAGTCGGCCGCTTGCCAACCACAGTTTCTCCAGCATTAAAACATTATCAAAGTCTTCTTCCCACCACTGTTCCCAGGTCTAAACAATTGATTTAGCATTTTACAGTGTTTCTTGTGTGTATGCCAACTTGAAAGCACATCAAAGTAACTACTGTTAAATAATAAGTCTTCTTTCTATCCCTCGATCTGTTACATTTCTATCCATTTTCACCACCACATGCACCTGCCTGAGAGAGAGAGAGAGAGAGAGAGAGAGAGAGAGAGAGAGAGAGAGAGAGAGAGAGAGAGAGAGAGAGAGAGAGAGAGAGAGGAATCCTGGAGCGAGAGAGAGAGAGCGAGAGAGAGGGGGCAATCCTGGAGCGAGGGAGAGAGGGGAGGGGATCCTAGTCGCTGCAATGAACCAGCGCACACCAACACACCACAATACAACGCAGCGTCCAAAGCCTGCAAGCACCAGGCTGGCTTCCCCTGGATCTATTGTTCCCGTTCTTCTTTCCTCTTCCCCTTTTCCTCTGCAGGGGAGCAGCTCTGCCGTACCAGGACATCCCCCTCCCGGTCTCCAGCTCTTCTCACCCTCCCTGGGATTATTTCTACAGGGGGGCTGCTGGACAAAAAAGCTTTGACTTGAGCCTGCACCGCGTGGCTCTCTCTTGGCTTGCCTTGCCTCGCCGGGGTTGTGTTGTGTTGTGTTTCCCACCGCATTGGGGAAGAAGGAGGTATATACCGGATCTGTAGCAGCCATGGGGAGGGCGGGTAGAGCCGGAGCCTGGCCAGGGGCACCGGGGTTAGTCCTTGATCGGTCCCTGGTCTTGAGCTGGTCCACGCTGGTTTGGATTCTTGCGGTTATTACAGGATTGGAGGCTGAAACTGCAACGGAAACTAAGGCGACGTACATTTGGCAAACTGGTAAGAAAAGCTGCTACACATGTGTCGCGCTGGGAAACTGTTGGAGACTTTTTAAGACCGTTGATCATACTCGAATTCCGCTTATCGTTTATGGAAAAAACGTGTTTGTTGATGTGCTTTTGTTTGTGTTGGATTTGGTGCAAGCTCGCGTTTAGTTGCAAGAAAGATGAATGAATGAGAACTTTTGTGGTTTTGTTTAGTGAAGAGTTGAATCGTGAAAAATGTATGCATGAATGAAGAGGTGGTTTGGTTGGAGATTATGACACCAAGAAGGCAACGCAAGGTCAGAATTCACCTGATATCAAAGTCGATATCACAATTTCAACAAAATATGACATATACGTTGCAAAATGAATCTTGCTTTTTTGGTTTGTATGCAAAGAGTATGCCCATTTAAAAATACAACATTTCTGTGTCAAATTTCTGAGCGCAATATGTAAAAACAACAGTTCATGCCAATGCAAAAGCCCTCGCCCCCTTTTCGGAGTTGCTGGCGACACCATTATGATGGATATTACAGCAGTAGTTACAGTAGTATTGGTAATTAGAAAGATAAAGATTTTTGCCTGATATTATTTTGGTCTTTTCTCATGTTAAAAGCTCAATGTGCTGTTCCTGGCTGTGATGTGGGGCGTGCGTTCATTCATTGGATATCAACCGGGCACATTGCATCAAAACAATTCTGACCTACATTGACGCCACCACATGTTGGCAAATAGTAATGGAGACGCTATGGAGAAGAAAGAAAAAAAACAACGTAATTAATCAAATTAGAATAAACATATTGAACTGCAATTTTCCTACAATTAGAATTCTTTTATTTTTTTTCATTTTTTTTTTATGTAATGCAAACAATTCTTGATTATGAATGTTCAAGTTGTCATTATTACTGTTTTGAAATGCAAATATTTGCATTGTCTTAACTAATCGATGCAACACAATCTTGAACGCTCGTCAAAAAAAGGCATCAACTTGCAAAGTCTTCCCTTGTTTTTCCCACACATGGCTCACGAATGATGCACTGAAGCCATCTTGAACCTCTTTTGAAAACATATTTGCTGCATGCAGTATCTTTCGGCTATACGTTTGTCCAGTAAGTTGCTGTGTTTGCTAAAGCTACTGTAGCCGTTTATTTTGGGGTGAGGGGGGGTTTATTGGCGTTCCTTTGGCCCCTAGCATATGGGACTCCTCAGTGTCCCGTGCCGACCGCTCCGTTCCCGTTCATTCATCATTCTCTCTGTCATGTGTAGAATTGATGAAGAGTAGTGTAGTGGCGGTGGCGTGTGTGTACTTGGAGCTGCGCAAGAAGAAGGAGGCTGGTTATATATAAAAAGCGCGCTGCAGTCAGAGTACGAGGGGGGGGGGGGAAGAAAGCTGAGAATGGCAGAGAAGGAAGAGAGAGAGAGAGAGGGGAAGACTTTGATGAAATAGAGTACAAGGCGCCCTGCTGCTGCTGTTTGGGGTGGTGCCTCAAATGACTGTAGGGTGTAAGGGAAATCGGAGCATCTGGCAATAGCTGTGCATGCGAGCGTTTCTGTCATCGCACCAGGAACCTTTTCTCCCCCTCCCCAGGTTTTTTATACAAATAAACCCAACAAAACAAGACTTCTAACAATTGAGTCACGACATATTTTTATCCCTTTTAGTCCACAGTTTATCAAATAAGTCAATTATTTGCATTCAATTCACTGTGAATGTTTTTTCCCCCATGTTCTGAGTTTCATGTGTTATTTGAAGTCCGTCCTTAATTGCTGGTGCAGTCTGAGTCATCATGTTTTTGTTATGGTGCTTCTTTCTTGCTGCCAAATGCTCCAAAGGTATCCATTCACTGTGTCCATGGCAGAGGTTTTGAGGCCCAAATATACATTAGTTCTGAAGTCAAATTATTAACTCCATTATTTCTCCAACAGCCGGTAATTCTCTATAAATAATATGTTTGAAAGAATTTCTGTCTGGATTATTCATGGATTTATATTGGTTAAATATTATTCCCCTTGAATGTTGGAACTTTTTTCACGGCGAGTCAAGGGTAGAGGTGTAAGATGTATCATTGATAATATCACAATTATTTAGTTGTTTATTGGAGACATGCAAAATTAGAAACTTAAGTATATTTTATAATTAAAAGGATTCAAATGTCAGCAATAAAAGCCGAGTGAAAATAATTTGAACAAGCTATTGAGATATTCTTTTAGTCAATATTGCCCACCTCTAAGCAAGAGTGCTTGAAAGTGCACTATACGTAAGTCTGCACTAATGAGGCAATAAAAACCCCGATCTGAAGAAACAACGTGTCCAGAGTGTCAACTTATATCCACCTGAAAACACATGAAGTCTCCTCCAGTGCAGGGCCTTTATGTGTCTGAAAGTTTGTGTGTTGTGCTAAATAATATACACATCCAGTCACAGTCTGCAGCGTGAAGTTGAAGCCAAACCGATAAAATGATCACTAAAATCATCCGGCTCCTCGGGGTAGGTAAAGGCGCCATCCTGGGGCACGTGTCCACATTAAGTTTGCCATAATCATCTCACAGGTTTATGCGTTTGCATACGTATGTCACAACACGATGCTTTTTATGAAATCCTGTTTATGGTGATATCAAAAGTGAAACTTAAGTGCGTGTGAGTCCATAACATGTTGTTTAGCTTGATGGCTGTTCATTGAATACTGCTT
>NW_027315790.1:4732567-4785067 GCF_026437365.1 Eucyclogobius newberryi
ATACATACATGCATACATATATACATCCACGCATACATACATACATACATACATATAAACATACATACATACATCTTTGCCACTGCTGTCCAATCTCACTGTGTGTCTGTGAATCAATGCACTGGTTTCACTGGGAAGGCCGCCCCCTCCTCTTCCAGTTCAGGCCGATCAATGGCTGAGCCCTGACCAAGCAGCACAGCCGGTGCGGATCAATGTCCAGTACCGGGTGAAGCTTAGTACCTGCTTTAGTTGTTAATGGTATGCAATGGCAATAGAAAACGTGGGCATTGCACTGCTGAATGGAAAACCAACTTACTCAGGGGGAATAAACGATTAGCTTTGTGGCACGATTACATCTTGCATTATGTATTTGTATTATTTGTATTGTTTTTGAGCGTCAAACATGCTCTTGAGCACCATTGCTTTGGCATGTTGTTAAAAATGTGCCTACTAAAAACATAACTTCTAAATAGTCAGGTGTTTCCCACGTTAGGAATTGCATTAGAACTCCATCTACTGGCTGCAAAAGTAATTACATAGGCAAGATAAACTAATTTAACTTTCCCCTGGCATGCTTATATAAGCATGGGGCTGTAAGGCGTTGAGTCCCTGATGGATGCATGTCTAGGCCGTTTCTGCCACATGTTTTAAGTGGATTTGCGTCTTGTTCAAAGGCACTTCCAGGGCATCAAAAGACGCTGAGTCCAGCTAGAGGCTTTCAGCATGCTTAACAGGATTCATCTATAAGCTAATGAGGCTGAACAACTCCAGGTATGTTTTTCATGAGGCAACAACGTTATGAAGAATACTATTTGGCAAAAACCCTGCAGCCTTTATTTTGACTGAAATGACAAACTTTGCCTCTAGTGGAACACGACGGCATCACACTTGTTACATTTTGCACGCTTCACTTACTGCTCAAAAAACATCACGGTGACCAAAACATCTGACCAAACTTGGCACGCCTTAAACAGCCTACTCTGCTCTGGTTGAAATTTTAATGCTGACTTGCTGAGTGCCTCTTACAGTTCGAGTCCATACGACTTCACCGTTACGTTTACAGTTGATTTCTGCCTAGCAACAGTCGCTCGCACTTGCAGTCTCTTTTGCCAGCTCATTTAAATGTACTATCCTGGGGTTGCACTTTTTCGTCTTCCCCGTTGAGGAAAGCGATTTTGCTGCCAAGTTCTTTAAGGCCAAGATGAAAACTGAAGAATCAACTGCATTTTTTGGCACGTTGCAAGCAAAAATGCGTCAACCTGTCGTAGATGCCCCCCAGCTTTAGTTCAAATACAGTAAGAGGCTTTTTAATACCTTTCTCCTGTGTATTTTTTTAGTTGTTTAACCATAATTTGTATTCACACCTTGTGCAAAGGAATCCACCGGCATCACACGCCATGCCTCCTGCCGCGTAAAGACAGGGGAGAAGGGATTAAGGGTAGACAAAGTTAACCTAGATACCGCCGGCGTGGAGTTGTTTGTGTTTGGCTTAAACCGTACGGTAAAAGCATTGGCACGATGGCAAGTTACACTGGCGCGCAGATGTTGCCTTGAATGGAACATTTTCAGGTGTCTCTGTTTTTTTTGGTTGAATCTGCAGGAAGCAATTACGGCTTCTCATTCACGGATTTGGTGCTGGTGAGAAAAGCAAAAGTCATGTGGTTTTTTTGAACTGGAAATGCTTTTTCATATTGTCAAAATATGCCCTGCTGCCATGTTGTAAATGTGATGTCACTCTGATGCAGACGTGTTGGCTGCTTGTCCAGTCCACAATAAGAAAGGGCCTTAGTGATAGTACTGTTTCTGTAATTGTGAGGATCAGTTTGGTTTATGATCACTAAAGTGTATATGATGCGGTCCTCGGTTAACTTCTTAAGCAATTTCACACAATATGAGAAAGTTACTGAACTATACTTTGCATAATCAAATCCCATTGTCAAATAGTCATATTTTGATCTGATTGAGTCCTGGTTTAGTCCTGGTTTAGTCCTTGGTTACTCCTGATTTTGATCCAACTTAGTCATGGATGAATCCTTGTTTAGTGCATGGTTACTCCTGATTTTGATCTGATGTGTCCTAGATAAATCCTAGATTAGTCTTAGGTAGTTTAGCCGTAATTAAATCCTGGTTCGATCCTGGCTTTCCCCACTCAGACGTTACACGCATGTCACGTTTGCAGAACAATAACAGACTCTACTTTGGCAAGCCTATGTCACAGTTGTTCAATGTAGCTTCATCAGGATCATCCATGCTTTGCCAAATCTGGCTTTGTCTCTTTGCTCAATTAGCAGATGGTAACATGATCTAACCAGAATCTGAAGTGTTGTATCTGTGTGCGTTCTAAGCTTCGAGACAATACGAGCTGTGAGCTGGCTGCCAGGAGACGTTAGCGTGGTGCCAGCTTCCTCAGCGCGACACAGAGCCATCACGGGCAGGTACACGGAACGCACAGTGACACATGACTCTGCACCATGGTCCTTCACCGACCTTCAGAAGTACAATCAACCCACGTCCAAAGGAAACAATGACATGGATTGATAATAATAATTGATAGTAACGGAGCAATAGGGTGATACTTTGCAGATACTTTAAAGTTGCACAGCTGCGTCTCTACGTCACGTTTTAACGTCTCTTTATGTGATGCGATGTGTCTGACTGATGTAAGGTGCATTATGCGATGGAAATACAATATATTTGCTCTTGACACGAGTTCCCGCATCGATAAACAGGAAACGGCTGATGTGAACTTGCTTTGTCTTACCAAGTCTGTCGGCTCAACCTCTAAAATACCATCACCAGAATGATGGCAGTTTATCACAAGCTCAAGTCAACGTTTGGTGAGAAACAATTATTCTGCTTTGTTGTGTAATTTTGAGGAAGTTGAGAAGTATTTAACTTTACATACATTGTTCTAAGTAGATGATTCACAAGTCTTGAACAGAATCCTATAACCTACAGTAATGACAAAATCTATGTTATATGACAAAAACCTGGCAGTGGAATGATCCTTTATCATTTCATCATGATCGTTAATACTAAACAGAACTTCACGAACATCATTTTATGAAACATTAGCTTGAAATCAAATGAGATTGTTGGAATAATACAAATGTCCTTAAATGAGTGCAGTTATACCTGGGATTAGAATGACTTCATCTCACCAGGTTCTTTTAAAGGATGACTAATTCCTCTCCTCTCGCTCCTGCATCGGCAGCACATGCGTTTGCCCGAGGATGACTCAGACTCTGAGCCGCACTCTTGAAAGTTCAGAGCAGGTCTTCTAAATCAGCCAAAATGTAACGCTTTGCCTCTGAACTTAAGTGAGGATAAAGGAAATATGATATAGGTCATGCGCCTTCCAGGTCAAGTCAAAGGTGTTTTGAAAGGTTGAAAGATTTTGTGATTGCATCCGACTCTTTTTTCAACACGCTAGTTCTGAAAGATGATGTTTTGTGTGGAAATGTTGAAGAATTATAGTGTTGATTGGAGGTTTATTTCACTTTTTATTTGTGATACCACTTTATAATAATGACATCTTAATGAACGGAGCCTGCATGTCCTTCCCCAGTCGTATCCCCAATGCCTATGAGCCAAAAAATACTTTAATAAATAAACAAAGCCTGAACAGATACTTAATTCATCATGTACAAAGTGTTCGCCTTTTTTGTGTGATGATGTTCAAGAAGTTCAATGTAATAAAAAGTTACAGTTTAGAGTTGAAGGCTTTCTGTGATGGTATTTGCAACTGAACAAGCATTTAATAAACACAATATGATACAGCTGTGTTAGTTAGTCTTTAACATTGTGATTTATGCATTTCAGGATGTAGTGTTCTCTCCTGCCAAATGTATTCTTTGTATTTCAGTGATAAATATGCAGCACTTTTTATTGATTGTTGTTATAGATTACAATATTTTCCATCAGAAAAAGTGTTGTAAAAAGTGATCTGATGACGTATAGAACATGGCATGTCCTGCTGTGAGACCTTGCACCCCCTGAAGCACATGTCCTTTCCCATCTACTTCTCATGTGTCCTCTGTGTTCTCTGTGTCTTCATGTGTCCTCATGTGTCCTCTGTGTCCTCATGTGTCCTCTGTGTCCTCTGTGGGCAATTGCTTCCTCTCAAAGTCCACACACCATTGCAATTGGTTTAGTCACTCACTCAGAGCCTGACCAACAGAAGCTGTGGACGGGGGAAAGTGTTTTGTTTTTGTTTGAGCATCGAGCTGCATTCAACAGAAAATACCAAAAATATTGACCAAAATAACAAATCGTCATAGAAATGGGATCACTACTCGATTTTTGACCACCATTCAGAATTTTGTCCGTGAGTGTCAAAATTACATGAGTGTCATTGGTAAATAATGAAATTCTCCTTGAGCCTATAATATAACAGATAATATGTGAAAAAGCTGCTACAGTCTAATCATAAATCTACAACTCTGCTTAATATTTAGTATCTGACATCTAAAAAAACGAAAATCAAGTAAAGAACTTACATTTATCACTGATAGAGATTTTGGGATCACACACAGTTGGACTGATTACCATTCTGTTCTTAATTACGATGTTTCTGAGTGCTGAGAAAGTTATTTGTTGTGAGGTGAAGTGTCCTTTTTCTTCCCCTACGGTTAACAAACATGATTGCTAAGCTCTGCACAGTCGGATAAACCTTTTTTTTTTGTGTGTCCTTGTGTCCTGATCGAGGCCGTGTTGGCCAAAACGTGTTGGTGCGTACGTTTTAATATTGAATAGCCAAGATGGAATACTTTTTTTATTTTTTACTTTTCAAAAAATTACGGAATTACTTGGATTGTTGTTGTCTTTCTACAATATTTTACACTTCAGACAAGCACTCAAGTATCTTCAACCCCTCTCCAAAGAGAACCCGTCTAGCATCAGAATTGTACCATGCAGAGCTTCTCGTAATATTATTGTTGCAACTAAGAAACTACTTTCAGTTGTAATTTTACTATATAAAGTTCAACTGAGTGAGATGATGATGAGTGCCGTGGACAAAAACAAGGTATAAAAAGAAAAGAAAAAAGAAACACGTTGGATTAGTTTTGCTGTCCATAATTATGCCACTCACTACCACTCAGACAGAACTACTAGCAATGAAGCAAATAAGTCATGCTTCTTTCCCTTAATATGGTATGTAGGCTGTCCATTTCCTTCAACCGTCACATTTCAAAAGTGACAATAGCGTGTAAAAAAATAAGTTAATGAGTGGGGCCGTCCCTCTAGCCTCTGTCCCGTTCCCTCCCCTCAGCCAAACTGAATAGGGGCATTTAGAGCAGGCTTGCCCCGCACACGTCCAGAGCAGAACAACAGCAGTGAGCGGTGCGTCGTGGAGCTCTTCTCTGCAGATGTGTCCATGCGTCAAACAAAAGCCTTCCTCTGGGCCACATGGCCACCTCTTTGTTCCCATCCCAATTCCCCACAGAACAAACCCCCCTCTAGACATAAGGATGTCCACAGCAGGCGCACCATCGGCCGCTGACCAAGGGTGAACTTTGACCCCTGAACTGAGTGGGGTCTCGGGGGTATTGACAGTAAAGTGTGGAGGGTGAGGGATGACAGAGGGAGGGATGGGAGATGGTAAAGATCAAGTGTCAATAGCTTAATACATCCATTTAGGTAAGATGAAGCTGCTTGTTGGGTTACAGTAGATGGAAAGTAGAACTGTTATGTAGGATAATAAAGCTTTAAATGAGTCTTTAAAACATGGTTGATAATAATTGAAATGGGTTTTATTGAAACTACTTTAGGCATATACAAATCTTTTTTTAAAATGTTTTTATTTATTACCTTCTCTGATTAGCTTTCTGGCTAAACTAAAAAATAAAAGTGAAATAGGATGGAGGTCTCTGATTGGCTGTAGCGTAAACTAATCAGAGAGCTCGTCTTTGTGATTTAATTGTGACCATTCAAAATTCCGCAAATTGATTGCAACATATCTTGCAGCTCTAGTCTAGCATGTATTTTTTAAAAATGTATTTAACTACCGGTATTTGTACAATATTAGGTCTGAAAAATGTTTGTCCTGTATTTTAAACAATTCAAAAAATCTAGTCCTTCTAACTAGATTTATCAAATTAACACTACCCAAATCAAGTTGAATTAATAATAATACAAAAATATATGTTATTATCAGTATTGTTGTTGAAATTAGCTTAGAAACGATTCCATTTTAAAGCTCTCAAATGAACTGTACACGTACTTCTTGTGTATCTTCCTATTAGTCTTGTTGTATGATGCTACTCTCACTATATACTATGACTCACACTACTCACTGAACCAAAGTCGACTTATTGATCCCAGTGACGTTATGTTTCCCAAAACGTCCACCACATCGACTGAAGTCTGGAGAATCACGCAGCTTAATCATCTTCGCAAGAACCAACAAAATAAACACAATTTGACTTTCCAGATTTTTCCTGTTGATGTACCACAATATTTCCACTGATTACTCCGCGTTGATTGAGGCGTACTTGATAGGATTGGCCTTTTGCAGACGAGGGGCAATGTGTTGTTTCAGTTTTCCCCTTCGAATCATCAGTTGGCAGATTGCGCTCATTATCAGTTGGAGGATTTGAAGGAGGTACTTGCAGCTGTTCGGTTGCCGTGCCTGGCAGGACGCCCCAGGTGAAGGAGCGACGAGCGCATACACAAACAGACGCTTGACTCATTGGCCCATTTGGTGACACTTTATTATAACTACATGTTTAATGGCCTTAATAAAGCATGAACAGAAGGCTTAATTCATAATGAACAAAGAATAATTCAGGTTTAGTAACTACTTAATTGATACCCTGACCCCTGATTTAGTAGATATGAGCGCTATGTTGGTTATTAATTCATTATTTTTTTCATGTTCATTATTAAGTCATAAAGTCATAGAACATGGAACACAAAGTAAAACAGATTTAAATTGTATATTTCACCGCTGTAAACAATATGTTGACTAGGGATTGACAATATCGAACACTCACAGTACGATATTACCGCAATATTAATTTTACAGTTCACACTTGCACATTCACCACAACAAAAATGTGACTAAACCCTAAAGTAAACCTGGACTAGATCAGAACTAAACAAGGACAAGCGAATAACCAAAGCAAGTCAACATCAGGACTAAAAAGAGCTAAACTCTGGACCAAATAACGAGTCTGAACGCTCCCTAACACGTCAGAAATGTACTCCGGTCATATTTCAACAATAAAACAGTGAAGCTGTTAAAAGGTCTATTTCACTTTAGTTTGAAAATAATTTGAAAGATGGTACATATAATTCACGTTAGCATTTGCTTCTTGCTAGTGCCTATTTCTTTACGCGCCTGAGTGAAAAGGTAAAAGAATGACGAGTAAGCCCATTGTCCTTCTTAAACAGCTGACAGAGCTCTTAACTAATTAGCCTGATGAGCTAAAGTGTCTGCATGCTAACTGCTTATCATGCTAACGGCTGGTGTGGCGCTTTGTTACTGTCACTGTGGAACATTGAGCGACCACAGTTACAATCAATACTTCAATAACTTGTGTCTTTTAAAATCATTTATATTCTGTATTTATGGAAAACAAGTACAATCTCTCAAGCTAGCATGTATATACAATGCTAGCAGAGTACCGTATGTGTTGGGATGTGACAAAATATTGATATATTTGGTGAAAATCAATATTGCGAGTCGCTGATTTGTTATATCGATATATCGAACCAGCAGCTCATCGTTTTATATATGTTTTGTTGCCTTTTTTACGGAATTGTGGCAGCGCCAATTCTGCTGATAATGTCGTACAACTGTATTTCCTAAACAGATTTTGTATGTACTGGTTTAGCGTGAGATTAAATCGTTATCGTTATGAAATGTTCAATGTTTAAAGGCAAGACACGGCAGGTGAAAATCTAAAATGTTAAGATATAATTTTGAAACTTCTTCTGTAGTTTAGTTACATACATAAAAAAGTAATGTTTCCATCTATCAATAAGGTATTTTATGAGTAGAAATTGCCAATATTGAACATATTTGCGACCTATAAATCTGAAAAATTGAGAGTAATTTCTTTATTGTCTTCATTTTTTTGAAATGTTAGATTAAAAAAAAAATGAACATTTTAGATTTCTTGTTTAGTGTTTGAGTAAACTAGCTCTTACTGAAAACTGGTGTAGCAATTAAAATTTCACCACATTTTTGGAGTTAAAACTAAAACTTTAATGGTGAGAAAGCAAACTGACTAAAAGAGGGTTTTGCATGTTGTTTATCTCTTTCAAACATAAAGTTATCCACTTAACTCGTAGAATATCCTCGTTTCCCACCCAAGAGTATCGTTGGCACCACAACATCCCAACTGTTTTGGATCAGGTTGAACAATCTACCAAACAACTTGCACTCTCCTCCTATTATCCACCGTATTACTCTGGCACTTGACAAGAATGCATAATGATCCAGTTTGGAATCCTAACAAAAGCCCAATGACACTGCAATTTGTCGCGCAACCGCCTCCTCCCTTTCTACGCGCTGATCTTTTTTCATTCAGCTAAACTTCAGCGACAGAAGCACCATTCAGAGGGGCAGAAGTGCTGGCTCGTTACACCCGGGGAGAGAGTGTGAAAGGGGAAGCGGTGGGGAGCGTCAGAACCCTACCTCCAGGCTGCTGACATAGGAAAAAGTAATTACGCCGGAGTGGGGACTGTTCAAGTCGATATAGGGGAGTCCACTGCGGATTGAGGCCTTGTCGTTAAAAAAAGTGATGAGCTGAGGAATAGAGTGATCACAAGTTGTGTGAGTCTTGGCTTGTAAAGGCAAATATGCAAGTGATGGAAAGGTGACTAATCGTTACAATACTTGCTGCAATCATATGGTCCTTGGGAACTCGGCAAAATGTTTTTACTGAGGTGAAACATGCACATGAACACTCAACCAAGTCGGGAAAAGAAGGAGAACAAGGCGAAACCGAGACTTCTCATCATGGAAACTCTGTCTCCAAGAAGCACATGAAGGCAACATATGTTATGTGCATCGATACTACAACTTCTGCTTTTATGGCTACCTATACTAATACTACTTTACATTAGTGGTGGATGTGGCTGGTATGCAAAGTAAACCATGGGATGTTGAGAAGTTGATGATAGCTGTGCAATTCATCACATTTTAATTGAGATTCAATAATTTGTACTCTCATTTGTACTGATCAATAATCAGCCTGGGTCTTTTTTTATCAATGTCCACAGCCAAACCATGTAGTTTGGAGCAGAATTCAGACTTTTGAGGAAGACATTTGACAATGTTTGGTGTTAAAAGGTAATGGTTAAAAAGTCTGCCTTGTTTATGTTCAGAAATGTAATGTTAAAAGCCTTTTTTTTTTTTTAACAAGACAAAAGGAGATTTTTTTTTTTTTACATATCACAGTCTAAACTAGAACAAATGAAGTCCAAAACATGGACTAAACCAAGTCTACGCACATTATAAATCAGGAATAACTAACCAGCGCGAAACAAGCAAAACGCCAAGAAAAACACAAGTAAAGCTGCCACACTAGACAAGACGTGGCTGTATCTATTTAGTTTATTTAATTTAATCAAGAGTTACATCTCAGCCCTTGATTGAACCTCTTATAGGCAGCTGGCAAAAGCAACATTTGTTACAAGCCTTAATGTACTTGTCATGTGCAATAATGTAGCCGCTCTTATTACCCCAGACGTCTTCAGAATGATGATGTATGTGCCGTTAGCTTCACTGGACATTGGATTGTAGAGGTGATCCGTGCTGACCTGTGGTGTAGCTGCACAGATGGAGGAACTGAGCTAGCCCTGGGCAATGCTACTGCATTAAGCTGGTTGGACATTTTGCTCAAATTTTGCTCAAAGGCTATTAAAAGTGTAATTATTAGCTAGCTGCTAACATAAGATGTATTTTTTTTACAGGCCACTGAGTAGTACTGTAGCTGCAGCTTCTTTTAGAGCTCTGCACATGTGCTCTGATAAGATAAGATAAGATAAGATAAGATAAGATATTCCTTTATTGTCCCACATGGGGAAATTTCATTGGTGCAACGCAGGTAGATCCAGAGGTAGAAACAGAAGAACAGATCACTTATAGGAAGTCTGAAAAACACTTTCAGTAGAAGATCTCCTATAAATAAATAAAAACTCCCATAGACAAATAAATAAATAAATATATACATAAATACCATTGCATGTGATCACGACAGTAATTGCACATTATGAGCACACAGCCTCAAACACATGGATCTGTGCTCAAACCACGCTGAATAAACCTGTGGGAATCGAGGGTGTTTGTTTTGCCCTAACTGAGCATGTGCAGAGGAGAAGAGAAGCTCTAACTGAGCATGTGCAGAGGAGAAGAGAAGCTCTAACTGAGCATGTGCAGAGGAGAAGCTCTAACTGAGCATGTGCAGAGGAGAAGAGAAGCTCTAACTGAGCATGTGCAGAGGAGAAGAGAAGCTCTAACTGAGCATGTGCAGAGGAGAAGAGAAGCTCTAACTGAGCATGTGCAGAGAAGAGAAGCTCTAACTGAGCATGTGCAGAGGAGAAGAGAAGCTCTAACTGAGCATGTGCAGAGGAGAAGCTCTAACTGAGCATGTGCAGAGGAGAAGAGAAGCTATAACTGAGCATGTGCAGAGGAGAAGAGAAGCTCTAACTGAGCATGTGCAGAGAAGAGAAGCTCTAACTGAGCATGTGCAGAGGAGAAGAGAAGCTCTAACTGAGCATGTGCAGAGAAGAGAAGCTCTAACTGAGCATGTGCAGAGGAGAAGAGAAGCTCTAACTGAGCATGTGCAGAGGAGAAGAGAAGCTCTAACTGAGCATGTGCAGAGAAGAGAAGCTCTAACTGAGCATGTGCAGAGGAGAAGAGAAGCTCTAACTGAGCATGTGCAGAGAAGAGAAGCTCTAACTGAGCATGTGCAGAGGAGAAGAGAAGCTCTAACTGAGCATGTGCAGAGGAGAAGAGAAGCTCTAACTGAGCATGTGCAGAGGAGAAGCTCTAACTGAGCATGTGCAGAGGAGAAGAGAAGCTCTAACTGAGCATGTGCAGAGGAGAAGCTCTAACTGAGCATGTGCAGAGGAGAAGCTCTAACTGAGCATGTGCAGAGGAGAAGCTCTAACTGAACATGTGCAGAAGAGAAGCTCTAACTGAGCATGTGCAGAAGAGAAGCTCTAACTGAGCATGTGCAGAGGAGAAGCTCTAACTGAGCATGTGCAGAAGAGAAGAGAAGCTCTAACTGAGCATGTGCAGAGGAGAAGAGAAGCTCTAACTGAGCATGTGCAGAGGAGAAGAGAAGCTCTAACTGAGCATGTGCAGAGGAGAAGAGAAGCTCTAACTGAGCATGTGCAGAGGAGAAGAGAAGCTCTAACTGAGCATGTGCAGAGGAGAAGAGAAGCAACAGCAGCGCCAAGTTTCAACAAACTGACTTAAACATCTTTGAGAGACAAGTCTGTGTTTGTAGCTAAGGCTCTGTTCACGTTTCCAATGATTAGATGTTAGTTAGAAATATAGGCATTTAACAACGTAGAATGCTAATATGTGTAATTAATTGGTTCTATTCAGCAGTTTTAAAGGTATGGGAGTTCAGTCCAGGTGTTTGATCTTCATGCAGAGGACCTGGGTTCAAAGTTTGCTTTTGCATGTTCGTTTTTTCACTTAGGCGTGCAAATATTATGCACTCAGTACTGACGAACACCCCAAGTCTACTTGCCTGTCCATAAAATCGCTGCGCGCTACTGTATGCTAAAGGTTGCAAATGCTAACACTACCTGACGTTGATCTGAGCATTTCATTTATTTGACTCTGGCTTTATATCAGAATCCTTGTCATAGAATCAAATTGGAGTATAGGCTTTATTGTTGAGCTCTCTTACACAACGACAATTTGGACAGGATTTGAACTAGCTACCTTTTGGATGATGGGTAAAATAATGCCTAATCCATTGCACAACTTCCACAATTTTGCAAGTGTTCTATTAAAAGTATTTTGAAGGCCTAGTGCAGCTTGGCCTCTCCATTTCTGAGACCCAACATCCTCTCTATTACCGCCTTTTTCCTCCACTCCAAATTCATCAACACACCGGGGTCCCCCAACAACTGGCGCCCCTAACTAACCACGGCCCTCATTATGCTAAGAAGGGCAAGATAAAAGTGTAGCATCTGCAGTCAGCTCTGGCCTCCCCGTTGCCAAGCTCCGAACACAACCGACATGAGGTCCAGAACAATGCTAACCCCATTATCGCGATTAACAGTCTTTCTTTTCCTAGATAAACGCCATCGCCCTGCACGCTGGATCACTGCATGGGGCTATAGCTAGGGGCTTGCGGCGAGGTCCGATTAGCCCAGAGGGAACGTGCAGCGGATTGGGCCGTAAGCTAAGCCTTAAAGAGCTTTGCATCAACCTGCTCCCACCTTCCCACGCTCGGCTCAATTAGCGCTCAGCTACAAATGAGTTAAGATGTTCTTACTGACTGACAAATGAAACAGGGGTGCAGTTAGTACTAAACTTACCTACACAAACTACATTGGAGTAGATTCTTACTATTGTATGGCCGATTTGTACTGTTTTTGGTTAAGCATGTTAAAGGTTTGCTTTCTGACTACACCTACCACCACTATAAGATAAGATAAGATAAGATATTCCTTTATTGTCCCACATGGGGAAATTTCATTGGTGCAACGCAGGTAGATACAGAGGTAGAAACAGAAGAACAGATCACTTATAGGAAGTCTGAAAAACACTTTCAGTAGAAGATCTCCTATAAACAAATAAAAACTACCATAGACAAATAAATAAATACCATTGCATGTGATCCCGACAGTAACTGCACATGAATATGTGTCACGACAGCACATAGATTGCACATGAATTTCACAGTAATTGCACATGAATTGCACATGAATTCCAACAGCAATTGCACATACGACAGAATTGCACATCAGTATTAGGTTAGGTCAGTATTGCGCCGGGATAACGTGACGATCTCCGGGTAAGACGACTGTTCTCCGCAGTTTCATGAGTTCCTCCTTTGTGGAAACGCGGTACGAGCCGGGGGGCGGGGCCGGAGCCGGGGGACTCAGAGCCAAGACACATCGCAACGACACGACGAAAACACTCAATGCAGCCGAATAAAGTCAAAACAAGTTAATTTAAAGCGATTCCAGTGCGTGTCCCGATCGTTCGTGAAGCTCCTCTTTCATATAAACGTGTATATAAACGTGTACCGACGACACGCCGTACTATTCGCTTATTATTACTTTTACTTCTTCAAGGTATATTCATGATCATAAATAGATCATCATTGTAATTTCTATATTCTATCTTATTGCTTTTTCTTTTATTATTGATGCATGAGGACCCCAGGAAGACTTTCTATTTCTATTAGCCTATACTTTCACAAACTAGTCTACCATATGTTTTTTAATATTTTATTTTATTGTTTTCTTTCTACCCATAACCGCCAATATTATTGTGCACCATGCTTTTACAATTACTCAATGCAGTTGCTCAGGTAATACAAACACCACATTGTAGATTTTGTCATCATAAATACATTATTATTACACACACACACACACACTCACTCACTCACTTACTCACTCACTCACACACACACACACACACACACACACACACACACACACACACACTCACTCACTCACACACACACGCGTATTGTAGTTTTGCTATCTATAGTGTGTGCTGCTACTACTACTACTACGACTACTAGTGTAAAAATCAAAGTAGTCTTATTTCATACAACTGACTGACTCTGTTGACTCTTCTATTTCCAATTTTGAAGTGATGCCAACGTTACTACTACTACTGCTACTATTACTACTACTACTATTTCTACTCCTTCAATCAATTAGAACTAAACTATTCCTGTGTAACTTCACCTTCCTTCACCTGCGCAGATGATATTCTAAACTTTCTCGACACGTTTTTGCCCGGAGACAAGTGACAGCGCGCTCCGACTCTCCTGATTGGTCACATTATTCCCCAACGCCAAACTACTCAGTGAACTGTGGATGAACCGGAGAGACAACCGGGTCACTGCATACTGCTCCAGACACACTCAAATCTGATTCTTTATTTCAGTCGGCTCCTCCGTCTTCTCTAAATTGTAAAAAAAAAAAGAACATTGTGTATATAATTGATTTATTGTTGATATTTTTCATTTGAAAAGTGTCAAGTGTAGAGTGTAATGACTGCATTTGGCCACTTGGTTGAAATCCCTTTACTCTGACTTAGAGCTAATAGGGCTTCGCTTCATGAGAATATTAGGTCCAGCAGTGCATTAGTTGTGGCTCTACGCTGGCTCATTCCTCTCATTTTTGTACTTTTTTATCGCAAAATATTTTGTGGTTTGATTCTAGAAAGTGAGAGCGTTCAATAGAAAATAAATTGTTGAGTTTAGCTAATCAAATCATGACTTAAGATAAGATAAGATATTCCTTGAGTAGGACCAAACCAAGTCAGACTAATTATAAAAAAGTTTTAACAAACACATATTATGCAAAATTGAGCTTTTAAACATGTTTTTACATTGTTCCTTCATCAAAAACAGACCGGGAGTTGTAACTTTCATTAATCCTGTTTAAGCATTAGCTTCATTTGTAAAGCTAATGCTACATGTAGAGGCCTAAGTGGCATCTTTTTCCTGGATCAGCAACAGCATTTTACACTTTAATTCATCTAGTTAACCATGCTGCACATTAAAGCTGCATTACCAAATTGTGAAAATAGAACGTGATTATTAGATGCAGACATTGCGCAGCGGTGATGAGGCAATTGAAACAATATTTACTCGTTTACAAGAATAACTTTTAAGTGTTGCGTTAATCCGTTTTCAGTGAGCATGTTAATCCGAAGAATCAACCTTTGCATTCCACACTTATTCCTATTTTTAAAACCACAGCTCACTATTGGCACTTGTTTTTCCCGTCCTCCAGGAACTCCCTTCTTCCTCTTTCTCCGACGTTGACTTCAACTGACACCGTGCCGGTATAAATATGAAATGGAGGATGTGGAATAGTTTACCCCTGTGCGAGCAAACACCATGAAAACTTCCTTAAATAGCTTCACTTAACTGCAGTCGCCGCTGTATTATTCATCAGCGTTGGAGACGCAGTTCCAGCAGGCTCTCTCGTCTTAATGAGGCCCTGAGGAGAGCAGCAGAGTCAAAACAGGAGTCAAGCCTGGCCATGAGAGCAGGGCACAGATACTTCCCCTTTAACAAGTGATCGAGTGCACGAGAAGAGCGTGAGCGCCGACTCTTGTGTGGAAGGGCAAATGGAGGTCAAAAGCGCCATTGAAAAGGAGTAAAAGTGTTTTTTTGGAAAATCTATATTAATGGGTTGTTTGTGATGTTTGAACTGCACATTGAAAGTGGGGGGCAAGTGTGTTTCTTTAGAAAAAGCTTTCTTCAGGAGAATATACGTTTCGTTAATGTGACTAAAATACCTATAGACCATTTTAGAGGCATATTTTCACTTGTTACTTTGTGCTGACAGAGGAGAAGTGGAACTGTCAGTTTTAGTTCCTCAGACCCCGCCCATCTTCCTCCCTCACTCTCCAAACCCCGCCCCTCACTCTTCATTTCAGTCTGGCTGACCCCGCCCTCACGCTCCCCTTTAGTCCACCAGACCCCGCCCTTCACTCTCCCCTTTAGTCCACCAGACCCCGCCCTCACGCTCCCCTTTAGTCCACCAGACCCCGCCCCTCATTCTTCCCTTTAGTCCACCAGACCCCGCCCTTCACTCTCCCCTTTAGTCCTCCAGACCCCGCCCTTCACTCTCCCCTTTAGTCCACCAGACCCCGCCCTTCACTCTCCCCTTTAGTCCACCAGACCCCGCCCTCACACTCCCATTTAGTCCACCAGACCCCGCCCCTCATTCTTCCCTTTAGTCCACCAGACCCCGCCCTTCACTCTCCCCTTTAGTCCTCCAGACCCCGCCCTTCACTCTCCCCTTTAGTCCACCAGACCCCGCCCTTCACTCTCCCCTTTAGTCCACCAGACCACGCCCTCACTCTCCCCTTTAGTCCACCAGACCCCGCCCCTCACTCTCCCCTTTAGTCCACCAGACCACGCCCCTCACTTTCCCCTTTAGTCCTCCAGACCCGCCCCTCACGCTCCCTTTTAGTCCTCCAGACCCCGCCCCTCACTCTCCCCTTTAGTCCACCAGACCACGCCCTCACTCTCCCCTTTAGTCCACCAGACCACGCCCCTCACTTTCCCCTTTAGTCCACCAGACCACGCCCCTCACTTTCCCCTTTAGTCCTCCAGACCCCGCCCCTCACTCTCCCCTTTAGTCCACCAGACCACGCCCCTCACTTTCCCCTTTAGTCCTCCAGACCCCGCCCCTCACTCTCCCCTTTAGTCCACCAGACCCCGCCCCTCACTTTCCCCTTTAGTCCACCATACCCCGCCCCTCACTCTCCCTTTTAGTCCTCCAGACCCCGCCCCTCACTCTCCCCTTTAGTCCACCAGACCACGCCCCTCACTTTCCCCTTTAGTGCTCCAGACCCCGCCCCTCACTCTCCCTTTTAGTCCTCCAGACCCCGCCCCTCACTCTCCCCTTTAGTCCTCCAGACCCCGCCCCTCACTCTCCCCTTTAGTCCTCCAGACCCGCCCCTCACTCTCCCCTTTAGTGCTCCAGACCCCGCCCCTCACTCTCCCCTTTAGTCCTCCAGACCCCGCCCCTCACTTTCCCCTTTAGTCCTCCAGACCCCGCCCCTCACTTTCCCCTTTAGTCCTCCAGACCCCGCCCCTCACTCTCCCCTTTAGTCCTCCAGACCCCGCCCCTCACTTTCCCCTTTAGTCCTCCAGACCCCGCCCCTCACTCTCCCCTTCAGTCCTCCAGACCCCGCCCCTCACTCCCCTTTAGTCCTCCAGACCCCGCCCCTCACTCCCCTTCAGTCCTCCAGACCCCGCCCCTCACTCCCCTTCAGTCCTCCAGACCCCGCCCCTCACTCCCCTTCAGTCCACCAGACCCCGCCCCTCACTCTTCCCTTTAAGACTAGATTATACTTCTTGCATGTAAATTCCGCACAGAAAAAAGATGGCAGAAGGCCTTGGTAGAATTTATAGTCCCTATAGAATTTATATTTTCCCTAACGCAAATATAAACCTACCATTAGTCCTCCAAGTATTGCCAAGTCTAACAGCTCGTTTGGACTGTGGCTGTGGGCGGAGTTTAGTCCCACTTTACGCTCGTACATCCAGTTGCATACTGCGGCCACAATCCTAACTAGGTCACCTCTCCATACATTTTTACACTACATGCAGTAATGAGACAAGAAGAATGTGGTTGTCAGCACGGTCAGGGACTTCCACACATCAACTTTAACTGCACACATGCTCCGACCTCGCTTTATCGACTTGTAATTCCTAAACAGTGTAGATTCAATTACTGATATGGCCTCCATAAGGGAACGACTTGCGGCTAAAGACAAACCCTTCTGCTCCCATTAGAAGACAGTGCGGACGTTGACTGACACTTCCATTACAGACTATCATTCGCGGATCTCGCTTGGTCCCCATGGTTACTGCTGACAAAGTTAGTCCGCGACATGAAAATTAACTGCAATTCTCAATTTGTGTCGAGTGACGACTTGGAATGCTACAATATCAATGTTAGGATAAACGTTTCAATTTTATGACAATGCTGTTGAAATAACGGGCAAATAGTACTTTCGCCGAAACGTGTTTTTCGGGGGGTGATTTGGCTGATATTTAAGACCAGATGCCCTTCCAGACACAGTTACTTCCATTCTACAATTGGAGTTGGCAATGTGAGTGAAGTGCCCTGACCAAGGACGCAACAATGGACGTCTGGCAAGATCTGAAATGGGGATTCTCTTGTTTGAAGGCAAATCAGTCACAAACCTTACGCCTAATGTGAACAGCTTTATTGATTTTCTCTTCAAATGTTTTCTTTAGTACTTACATTTTAAGTTTACTTACACTTTGAGTCGCCTGGTGATCGCAATTGCCCAGGAAAACAACCGGGGTGCAGTATATGCACTTGATTCTTCATAATACTGATAAAATGCCTACTAAATTTTGTCCAAGGCATAAAATGAACCAGACGAGCTGAACATGACATATTTTCATAAAGGTTAGCCGGCAGTTTAAAAAAGTGCCCGGTGTGGGAAAGTGATTGATGGCTAATTTGCTGCGTGTCATTTGTAAAGTAATGTGGGCCACAAGGAAAATACTGAAGGTTTTGCACTCAGGCGCTGCATCACGGCAAAGTGTCAGCCGCCACCGCCATAAGAGGTGCAAGAGCGACATGTAGACGAAACCAGGAGGACAAGTGCATTATGACTTTAATAACTGAAACTGTGCTGAAGTGTGCAGAAAAGGAAAAGTTTCACTGACAGGAAGTGAGTGAGACGCAATGGATTTTGATCAAATTTGGCGCTGGTCCTGATCCCTAAAAAGATTACTTGGAAAATGTTCTTTTAATACATTTAAATCATACCTGAATTATATAAGACCCGTCTCTGCGATTCACAGAAAGTCGTTTAGTAGTTCTAAGTTTGTGGCGCTGTGACACATGTAAACAAGATACTACTTCCTGTTTATCGTACATTTTTGTTGCATTTATTTCTCTGCGCCTCGACGCCACGCATTAATCTCTCTTTATGTAATGCACTGGGCCGATGTTAAGATAAGATATTCCTTTATTGTCCCACATGGGGAAATTTCATTGGTGGAACGCAGGTAGATACAGAGGTAGATACAGAAGAACAGATCACTTATAGGAAGTCTGAAAAACACTTTCAGTAGAAGATCTCCTATAAATAAATAAAAACTCCCATAGACAAATACATAAATACCATTGCATGTGATCCCCACAGTAATTGCACATGAATATGTGTCACGGCAGCACATAGATTGCACATGACTTTCACAGTAATTGTACATATGACGGAATTGCACATGGTTAGGTCAGTATTGTGAGTGTTCAGTACTAACAGTGTTTGTTATAAAGTCTGACAGCAGCAGAAGGAAAGACCTGTGAAACCTTTCCTTCACACAGCGAGGGTGGATCAGTCTCTCACTGAAGCTGCTCTCCAGAGCGGACAGAGTGTCCTGCAGGGGACAGAGTGTCCTGCAGGGGGTGGTACTCATGGTCCAGCATAGATGTGAATCTACTGATGTGAATCACCTCCTGCACCGAGTCCAGAGCACAGCCCAGGACGGAGCTGGACTTCTTGATGACTTTGTCCAGCTTCCTCCTCTCCCTCTCTGTGATGCTGCTGCTCCAGCAGGCCACACCTACAGGAGGGCTGATGCCACCACAGATTACAGTTACGTTCGTTATGCAATAGTTTTAAAATTTATACCACAAATAATCCGGAAATAATCTCTAGAACAACATGGTTCATGGAATGAGATCAGATTTCAGCACATGACACTTTCTTGGGGCCTTTTAGTTTCTTTCAGCTTCTTTATGTGGAAATAGCTTGAAATCTGCAAACCAGAACAAACTTGAAGCTTGTTTTTATGCCATGTCCACCAGTTGGCGCACTCTGTTCTATTTTTGTCTCCAATGCTTTGCTAGTCGTGTCTGTTCGACCCAAATGAAACCGTGACCTAGAATTTGCAGAATGGACTTGAAGGAACACTTTCTAGGTTTCTTCAATAGTGGATGAGTTAATCTTCCGTTGTAGCTTTTAAGACTGAAAGGCCAAGTTTGAAGAAAAGTTACGTGTTACGAACAGGAAAACCTTTTTAAATATTATTTTTTTATTCAACTTTTAGTGTTAGGATCAGTTTTGTGCTTTCAACTGGAGGAAAATATGATACATTTTAATAAACACCTATGCTTTCAGTCTTAATTAACACGATTTTGAAACATTTCTGTTTTTTTGTTTTTTTTAAAGAAATTTTTTTGTTTTGAAGGCTTTCTATAAAAAAAAACTGTGTCCAAATGACTGCAACTGAATATTTTGTCCAAAACAGAACACACCTGGACAAATGAGGGATTACACCGATTTATCTCATAAGATAATTGTAGCATTAAAGGGGATTTGTGCACGTTTGTGGGCATTTGTTTATTTTCCAAGGTTGAATATATATTATAACAAAACAATTTAAAAAAGTGAAACATTTCTGTATTTTTTCCCCATTTAGTTCACAAAAAATACTACAAAACAAGCTATTTTGTCCAAAAATGTATTCGTCAGTTTTCTGCAGAAATTAATATATCTAAATATCTCTATACATATATATATATATATATATATATATATATATATGTATATATATATATATATATATATATATATATATATATATATATACACAATATATATTCTCCAACATATGTATTCATGTCGACGAGGTGCAGAGTTTAGTGAGGTACTGAACGAGAGCACGTATTCGTCACACTTAAGGCAGTCACTGAACCATTCTTCCCCAAGGAGCTCATTCCGTCTACGTTGCACCATTACCCACAAGCCACCGGGGCAAGTGGACGGGCATGATCTGGTCCGTGTCGAGTGAAAGTCCACCGACAAAGATCACTTATTAACTGTCAAAGAGAACATAAAGCCTTAGTAGTCATCAAAAAGCAACATTCCATAAAAAATGCAAGGACAATTTAGACAAAACTGAACCGACACAGTTTTCTGACTGTTTGAACAATCATTTAAACAATGAATGATTGTTGATGGGTGTCGTCAGATATATTTCTGTCAAATCATATCTATTGTGTCATTTGCATGGATTTTGGCCAATGTTTTAATATTTATAAATGCCAAATTATTTAGTGTAAAGTCCTCTCTGCACCTGTCTGCACCTGTCTGCACCTCCTATTGATCCGCACTACAGTGTTTAGCGATAAAAAATCCTCTCGGGGGACAAATCTGCAACAACTCTCCACTCAGTGCTTGGTTTTTGCGAGATTCAATTTCCTATAAACCCGTGCAGAGACAAACAAATCGATGGAGTTTTAAGGACCGGAAAATGGCTGCTCTCCAAAATGACTTCTAAATATACTCTGGATGCCAACAGGATTTTGTTCTTCTGCCAAAACCACAAAAATGCGCCTTGATGTTGTCGATATTTTCTGGAATAAAAAAGAAAAACAACGAAATGAAAATAGAAAATAGTGATCTGTGAGTCACAGGAGCATATTTTAGGCTGGTTGCCTGAAGTTTGCCAATTTGTCTATGTTTGAGAATTATACCTCGAGATTGTGGCGTGGCATCAAGTTAACATCACTTTTACTGACCACAACGATAGGGGAAACAATCCCAAAAAATACCAATTACTATTTTGTTTGTATTCATTTATGTAAACCCATCACAAATACCAAAGTATTCACAAATGCATAAAATGAATATTCCTATAAAGGACATTCAAATATATATATATATATATATATAGTATCCCATGGACACAAGGTATTATCTTGGAAGAACAAAATGTTATCTTGAGAGAAAGAGATATAATTTTGAGAACAATATACTTATCTTGAGAGAAAGATATAATTATCTTGAGAGAAAGGCATAATTATCTTGAGAGAAAGGCATAATTATCTTGAGAGAAAGACATCATTATCTTGAGAGAAAGACATCATTATCTTGAGAGAAAGACATCATTATCTTGAGAGAAAGACATTATCTTGAGAGAAAGACATCATTATCTTGAGAGAAAGACATCATTATCTTGAGAGAAAGGCATAATTATCTTAAGAGAAAGACATATTTATTGCCAGAGAAAGACATCATTATCTTGAGAGAAAGACATCATTATCTTGAGAGAAAGACATCATTATCTTGAGAGAAAGACATATTTATCATCAGAGAAAGACATCATTATCTTGAAAGAAAGACATCATTATCTTGAGAGAAAGACATCATTATCTTGAAAGAAAGACATCATTATCTTGAGAGAAAGACATCATTATCTTGAAAGAAATACATCATTATCTTGAGAGAAATACATAATTATCTTGAGAGAAAGACATCATTATCTTAAGAGAAATACATAATTATCTTGAGAGAAATACATAATTATCTTGAGAGAAATACATAATTATCTTCAGAGAAAGACAATATTGAGTAGACTTGTCTCTGCATTAGGGTTAGAAAAATAAATGCAATTGAAATGATAACTATCCCATTTCCCAAATATATTGATCTCAAACCCTGTGATTGAAAACATGCATTTTAAATGTTTGTATATTTATTGGATTGTTACATAGTGGAGTTTCACTTTCATCCACTTCAAATGTTCTTTAACCCAATGGGATTTTGTAAATAACCTTGTTTTTTGTTTCTCTGACCACTCTGACCATTTATCATCCTCATATCCCCATTGTTCTAGACAGGCCGTCCATTATCTTCAATCTTTAATAACTCAGAGCAAAGAGGCTTTTTGCAAACATGAATAAACAACATTGTCTATTTTAAGAAAGTCAAAAACCTGCCCTGACATGCAAACCAAACATTCAATTTTAATACATTCAAACCGCCTTGCTAATACCCAAACTCTGCAAATGTAATTATAAATGGATGTTGCTGAATTTGTGGTCAAATGTAAGCGGCTTTAGTGGTCATTACATGCACCTGCCGCCTCTGACCTGAGTTAGTGTCATTTGAATATTACTCAGCTGAACTTACTGGCTTACTACAAAAAACAAAAACATTTAGCTTATGAAATGGGGAATACCAGTGTGACATTGTCCTGAGATATTTCTTCATTTATTTGGACTATGGAAAGTTGATCTCTTCCTCCAACATCCAACCAATGCTGTCCAAAACCATTCGGCTAAAATATGTAATAAAGCACTATCAGTGCAAACAGAGCCGTATTGTTTTGAATTGCAAAAACAAATTACTTTCATATATTGTTGGGTTAACAGCTTGAAAAAAGGTTCCTGAGTGAACTATTTATTAGGTTTTAATAAGTAATAACACCAGTTTATTCATGGTTACAAACTTAGTCCACACTTTAGAGTTGGGTGCTGACAAACCACTTTATAAAGTAGTAATTAAGGCACTATTTATTAATCAACTTTTCGGTTATAAGCAAAGTATAAGCATGTTTTTTAAGTGTTTGAACATAACCTATTAATCACTTGGTTATTGATAGCTTATTAAGGCGGTTACAAATGTATTCAACATTATAAACACATGGTTCTTTTTCATTGGCATCTTAGCACTTCTAAGGCAGTCGAAGACCTCTACATTTCTGTGCTTATTAAAGCCTTGTAAATTGTTATATTGTTATACATTGTTTACTAAGGAACATTATTTTAAACCATTACCCATGACTAGTCGACTATAAGAAATAATCATAGTTGTATTTTAGTAATGGTATTCTGGACTATACAAACTCGAACACACATATGAAAAGACATTTTTATAACAGTGACTGGACCAGCATGTCAAAAAGGATAATGTATGATTAGTCGACTACTAAAGTAATCATTATTTTCAGCCGTAATTGATAGAAATCTAAGTGTATTCAAAGCAAAACATACTTCATGCTTTGCAGTTTACTTTTTATTGTCTGTGTAGGGGAAATCTTTCCAAAGACCAAACCTTTATTAAGGGCGCGTTCACATTTGTCGATATTTGGTCCTAAATCCTGACGTTCACTTGAAATAAAACCTCTCTGCCTGTGTTCCTTTATACTCCAGTAGCTTCCTATGGCACCCTATGGCTTTCCCTTGTCACCTTCCCCTCCCCTACCTCTCCTCTGCCTCCCCGCTGAGCTCTTGTTGCTTCATATTCCTCTGACAACCACCTCTACATCTGTACTCCCCGCTTCCATTCCACGCATAGCTGCCTCTTACCAGTGCACAGTGACATTCGGCGCCACCTCGGTTGCGCGCCAGTGGCCAGCAAAATAAAGGTTCTGCTCTCCGCCTCGACATGCAGTCACTTGAAGAATACATAGCGTCTCTCAGTGTACCCGTTTGCAAGTCGTGATTTGTTTGGCCTTTTGTAACCTCCGTCGTCGTACGGAAAAAAAAATGATTCTTTCCGCTTTATCATTTACTGCTGGGCTGTTAAACAAAATGTCACGAGCGAGCGAGCCCACCTTCTTGATAGTTGTAATTTGTTGAGCGCTTGAGGAGCTAATGGCTAGCAAACATGACAGCTAGGAATTGGTAAGTGTGGGGTGTCGCCAGTGAGCTTAACAATGGGCTAACAGGCTGAAGCGTTGTAGTAATATGCCCAACAAAAAACTATTTAATTCCAACTGTTTCTTGAGTTAGAGACTAGATTGTTTGACCTGGTTATATTTTTACTTATTTACTTCATTTTCAATGTATTTTTCTTATTTCAAGTTTAAAAAATCTTTGGTCTTATTTTGCCATACATTTAAATCATGTGTCAGGTCATTTTGAGGTGAGTAACAGCCCTCAGGACAAAATACTCCATGCCCAGACTGAACTTAAAACGCAACGTGTAAATTCTCTGGTTGAAGGTTGGCTGCTTGTCTTCATAAAGATATTTTACTTTGCCTGGAATATTTCAAAGTATCACATTAAAATTATCTTGCATTTATGTTGGTTTCATTGGTAAAACATGGCTAGAAAAAAACTATTTTCTCCACAAACCTGACCTGTAACTGCAGTACCCTGCTTGTTTCCATGAAGATAGATAAAGTTAAAGCTATACTATACTAGAACTCTAAAATCAATAACATATCCTTGGAAAGCAGGTTGCGTACCCTGCGTCACAAAAGTGGCACTCTGCACACATATAAGATTTTTAAGGAACCTTCCGCTCTTACTGGTTTAAAAAAAGGAACTGTGGTCACACCTGAGCCTGTGCTTCATCTGCACATAGAGGACACAAGTGTCGCACAGAAGAATGATGGTACTGATTACTTGATCATTAATTATTAGCAATAGGTGCTGAGCTGAGGTAGATTTAAACTACGGTAACTGGCAACGCAAATGAAAAAGAGACTCATGGGAGGCTCACTCTGCTTTCTGATTGGATAATCATCTTGAGAACCAAAAACTTGGCCGTCGTGTTCGATGTATTTGTAATCAAAGCTCTATTTGGTTTGATGTTTTTCACATGGGGAAACAGATAGGTCATGTTGATGAAACCTTACATATGGTTCCTTTCAGTTTAGTCTGGACACCGTGGGGTCTTGTGTCCTGAGATCTATTACTCCCCTCAAATTGCCCTGACAAGTAATTTAAACATTTTCATTGATAACTATTGATTACATTCATCAAATTGTGTAATTTGTTGGTTAAACATCATAAAATAAGATGTGAGTACAGAACTGTATGTATACATCAATGGAATTTCCCCATGTGGGACAATAAAGGATTATCTTATCTTACCTTATCTTATACAATTGACAACACATCTGCTCCAACATATTGCAATTAGTATAATGAAGAATGTTCAGATGGAGGACGGTCTAATTGATCCAAAATCCAAAATGTTGTTACGCAATTATCAACATAAACCTGTTTGCAGTGTCTGTTTGGAAGCAATCTGCGATCCTCTTCACACTCTGACTGTTTTCAACCATAGAATAAATAATAAACATATAATATCCTTGTATTGTGAGGACACAAACACACTGACGATGTTGTGCTAGCATAACTAAGCTCTCTTTAAGATTATGTGCCTTTAATAACAAACAGAACTTCCCTTAATGCTTTCCTGGACGGCAGCCAGTGATTGATTTGCTTAATAGCTGCAGCAGTGTCCACCTGTGACTCTTGCTAATTCAACAATTTAACCTATAGGCCTATTAAAAACCCATATGTAGTGGTGGTAGCTGACTGGAATTGATTATTGTACCATTTTGTAACTGCAGCCCGTTCAGCTAATCAGTTGGAGGAGACCTACGGTAAATCTTTTTTCTAGGAATCACACGACTTCCTCATAGTAAGACATAGACTGGCTTTAGACTGTGTGTGCTGGTCCAGGGGAGTGAGAGAGAGGAGCAAACAGTGTCGCTAAATCGGCTTACGCTGCTGTCAAGTCTCATAGGGCTGCGCATTAACCTTTCAACTGCACAGGGAACGGCATGGTCACTGAGTAGCAGCATGGTTCAAGAGTTCTGAGAGGAAGTTGAACAGTTTTATGCAGTATGTTAAGCTAACGCTAATTACAATGCTTATTACAGGCTACAGCTGGCTAGCTGGTTTATAGCTTATATGTATTATGTTATCGCCTGATGGAACCATGCCCGATTTGGCATGAAAAGGGTTGCTACTTCAAGAAGACAGAAGTTATGGGCTTTGATCCTGACTTATAGCGACAACTTGTCACAGCAAACCTTAGTGGACATTTACATTTAAGATTCCTCGTCCACAAGCCCTCTGCACAGGACATGCCCTCTGCACAGGACATGCCCTCTGCACAGGACATGCCCGCTGAACCGGACATGCCCTCTGCACAGGACATAAGATAAGATAAGATAATCCTTTATTGTCCACACATGGGGAAATTTCATTGATACAACGCAGCAGATACAGAGGAAAAGGACAGATCACAGAATATAGGAAGTTTAAAAAACACTCTCAATATGCACAGGACATGCCCGCTGAACCGGACATGCCCTCTGCACTGCACCGGACATGCCCTCTGCACAGGACACGCCCTCTGCGCCGATCATGCCCTCTGCGCCGGACATCAAATCAAATCAAATCAATTTATTTTTGTTAGGCCCAAAATCACAACAACAGTTGCCTCTGAGGGCCACAGGGAGAAATGAATCAACAATGTCTGTGGTGGCGATGAAGTCAGACAATGTCTGTGGTGGCGATGAAGTCAGACAATGTCTGTGGTGGCGAGGGACGATGTCCCAGGGTCCTCTGTCCTTAGACTCTCCTTCTCGGCCAGGAAAAACTACAAAAAAACCTCTTTGGGAAAAAAGCGTAGAAACCTGGAGGAGTTCCAGTGAAGGAGAGATCCGACTCTCACAGACGGACAGACGGACACGAGGAGACTGGAGCTGGACCCACTCTTCAGGCAGAAGAGGGACCGTCTGAGTCGAGCTGGACCCACTCTTCAGGCAGAAGAGGGACCGTCTGAGTCGAGCTGGACCCACTCTTCAGGCAGAAGAGGGACCGTCTGAGTCGAGCTGGACCCACTCTTCAGGCAGAAGAGGGACCGTCGGAGGCGAGCTGGACCCACTCTTCAGGCAGATGAGGGACCGACTGAGGCGAACTGGAGCCACTCTTCAGGCAGATGAGGGACCGTCCACACAGGGCAGGGACCACTTCACCAGGGGAGGGGCATCTGGGTCCACAGGTCCTCAGGAGTGAGAGAAAGAAAAGAAGGCGGTGAACAGTTTGCAAGTGGAATCAAAAAATAAATATTGTTTGATAGCATAAGTAGTCAGAAGAAGAAGAGGATAGTGCTCAAGCTGTCATACTTCCCCCAGCATAGTTACTCCTAGGGCAGCGTAGCTGAAGCTGTGGGTTTATCTTTCTGTTCCTAACTAGTCTGACCATAAGCGATTTCGAAGAGGAACGTTTTAAGCCTGGACTTAAATGAAGAGACTGTGTCAGCATATTTAACATGGGTCGGGAGCTGATTCCATAACACAGGAGCTTGGTAGCTAAACGCTCTACCTCCTACAGTACTTTTAGAGACTCTTGGCACCACCAGAAGGCCAGCATTCTGAGAGCGAAGAGCTCTGTTTGGATGATATGGTTCTATAGCATCTTTGAGGTAGGATGGGGCCATGTCATTTACGGCTTTGTAGGTCAAGAGTAGAATTTTGAATTTGATTCTAGACTCGATGGGGAGCCAGTGAAGAGACTTCAGCACTGGCGTAATGTGCTCTCTTCTTTTTGTTCCTGTTAGTAATCTTGCTGCTGCATTTTGAACCAGTTGAAAGCTTTTTATGGAGCTTTTAGGACACGCTGCAAGCAGGGAGTTACAGTAGTCTAATCTAGTCGTTACAAATGCATGGATAAGTTTTTCGGCATCACTTTTAGGCAGGATTCTTCTGATTTTGGCGATGTTGCGCAAATGGAAATAGGCTGTTTTACAAGCTTGATTTATATGAGCTTTAAATGAGAGCTCCTGGTCAAATAAGACTCCAAGGTTTCTTACAGTAGAACTGGAGGCTACACTGACATTGTCCAGTGTGACTATCTGCTCAGATAGAGCGTCTCGTAGATGCTTAGGGCCAAGCACAATGACCTCGGTTTTTTCAGGGTTAAGAAGCAGGTAGTTTAGTGTCATCCAGGTTTTTATCTCCTTCACACAAGTACTAAGTCTGTCTACTTGATCGCTCTGATCAGGTTTCATTGATAAATACAGCTGAGTGTCATCTGCATAGCAGTGGAAGTTAATGTCATACTTTCTGATAATGTTGCCTAATGGTAGCATATAAAGAGTAAACAGAATTGGACCGAGTACCGAACCCTGTGGCACACCGTAAATTACTTTAGAGCTTGGTGAGGAGCTCTGGTTTACATTAACAAATTGGAACCTACCAGATAGATAGGATTTAAACCAGCTAAGGGCTGTTCCTCCAACACCTACATCACATTCTAACCTCTGCAGTAGAATGTTGTGGTCGATGGTGTCAAACGCTGCGCTGAGGTCCAACAGAACCAGGATTGAGACCAGTCCATCGTCAGCGGCTAATAACAAATCATTTGTGACTTTAACTAGTGCAGTTTCAGTGCTGTGGTGGGCTCTGAACCCTGACTGGAAAACTTCAAATAAGTTATTGTCCTGCAGGTGGCGACAAAGCTGTTTTACTACAACTTTTTCAAGGATTTTAGAGACGAAGGGAAGATTTGAAATAGGTCTGTAGTTTACCAATAGGTCGGGATCTAGATTAGGCTTTTTCAGAAGAGGTTTAATGACTGCATGTTTGAAGGACTGTGGAACATAGCCACTTTCGAGTGAAGTATTTATTATATTAAGAATAGGGTCTATAATTAGGGGAAGAATGTCTTTGAGGAGTCTGCTTGGAATGGGGTCTAGGACACAAGTTGAGCTTTTAGAGGACATAATGGCTGAAGTTATCTCTGCTTGATCAGCAGCTGTGAACCTTTCTAGGTTTACAGGTGGATTTATATTGGACGTTAGATTTACAGCTTGGGCTAGTTCAGGGCTAATAGCGGGGGTAATTTCATCTAATTTATCTCTGATTGTTTTTATTTTATTGTTAAAAAATAGGAGGAAATCATCAGAGCTAAGTGTAGCTGGGATTGAGGGCTCTACTGCACTGTGACAGTTTGTTAGCCTAGCTACAGTGCTGAAAAGGAATTAGTGTTACTTTTGTTGACTTCTATTAGATTTGAATAATATCTGGTTTGGGCCTTACGCAGAGCCTGCTTATAGGACAGCAGGCAACTTTTCCATGCTTTTAGGGATTCTTCGGTGTGAGAGCGACGAAATAATCCCTCTAACTTTCTAACTCTTTGTTTATGTGAACGCAGTTCTTGGTTGTACCATGGGGAGGCGCGCTTTGGCCTAATGACCTTCTGTTTTAACGGCGCGACAACGTCAAGAGCAGACTTCAGAGAATTCATGGTCAAGTCGACACATTGATCACTTAAACTGGGACTAAAACTGTTCTCAGCAGGATCACATGACATGTCACTGAATATTGGCTCTATTATTTCTTTGAATTTTGAGATAGATTTTTCAGATATTGTCCTTTTCATTATAACTTTATTTTGTGGGACTGGATGATCTTTAAGAATAAACTGAAAGGTAATTAGGAAATGATCTGACAATATAGGGTTTTGAGGGAGGACAATGAGGTCACTAATCTCTGTTCCATACGTTAGGACAAGATCCAGAGTGTTCTTGTGAGTGTGAGTCGCTTTATTTACATTCTGAGTGAAACCAATGCTGTCTAACAAGGCGCTGAAGGCATTACTGAGAGAGTCATCACTCATGTTCACGTGGATATTAAAGTCTCCAACTATAACTATTTTATCCCAGGCTAACACTAAGTTTGATATAAAGTCAGAAAACTCTGTTAAAAACTCTGAGTAGGGACCAGGAGGTCGGTAGATAACTATGAACAAAACTCCTTTTTGGTTTTTCATATTTGGACATGTGATTGACAGCATAAGGCTTTCAAATGAGTGAAATGCATTGTTAGTTTTAGGGCTCATGAGTAGGCTTGAGTGGGAGATCACTGCCACACCACCACCTCGGCCTGTGCTCCTGGCAGTCTGAAAGTTAACATGGCTGGGTGGGGTGGACTCATTTAGTCTGACGTAGTCGTCTTGTTGAAGCCACGTTTCAGTTAGAGCTAGAAGATCTATGTTATAGTCACTAATTAATTCATTAACTAAGAGCGATTTGGAGGAAATTGCTCTAATGTTTAGCAGTCCACATTTTACGTGTTTATTCATTTGTGTATTTGTGTCATTTGTGATTGTTATTTTCCTTAAGTTATTTGGTCTGACGCCTGAAATATTTTTTCTGAGATGTCACTTTTTGGCATTATTTGTACGAGGGACACGAGGGACACACACAGTCTCTATCTGTCTTGAATCTGAACACTTCACATCTAACAGAACGGGCGAGAGTTCAGTGACAGAGGAGCGTCTTGAACTGCTGCTCTGCGCCCAGGGCTCATCCCTAGATGGTCACTTAACACGACTAAGACTATCGGTCAAATTCCGAACTAATAGGGATGTACCCTCCGAAGTCGGATGGATGCCATCCCTGCGTATGAGCCCGGGCTTTCCCCAAAACGCACTCCAGTTATCAATAAAGACAACGTTGTTTTGAGGGCACCATCTGGATAACCAGTTGTTGAATGCTGAGAGACGGCTGTACAATTCAAATTGATCCGATTGGGCAGGGGACCAGAAAATATTACAGTGTCTGACATCGACTTCGCTAGGTCACACACCGCGGCTACTTGAACTTTGAGCACCTCTGATTGTCTCCGCCGGGCGTCGTTACCGCCTGCGTGAACCACGACTCGCCGGAAACGGGTCCTACTCTGCTTTAAGATCCTAAGGTTTCCTTCGATGTCACCCATTCTGGCCCCCGGGTAACACCTAACGCTAGCAGCTGGCAGCTTCACGTCTCTAACAATAGAACTCCCGATTACAAGAGTTTCTCTCGTGTGTTCAGCGGGCGTGTGATCGCTGAGGGGAGAAAACCTATTATAGACGTGAAGCTCACGGCGCTCTGAGGTTCGGCGTTTAGCGCCTTGTCCCCTCCGAACTGTCACAAAATGGTCCCTATTCTGTTCCTGGTCTAGTCCCGGCTGCACGGGAGACGCTGAGGGGCTGAGCTCGGCCTTACTGCTACTGCTAATGCTAATGCTACGCCCTGCAGCGCGGTCCGGTAGCCCTCGCGCTAAAACCGAACTATAACTGGACTTAAGCTCCTCTAAACAGCGGATCCGCGCTTCTAACTCCGTAACCCTGGCCTCCAAAACTACCACTACACTGCACTTCACGCACCTATCATCAGAGAAGGAGCCAGGATTCTGACTCGACATATGACAGCTCAAACAGGTAAAGGTAGATCCAGCCATGACGCTAGCGGCTAGGCTACGCTAGGCTAGTTCAGGCTGGAGCTAGAAAGTGAGGAGGGCTTTTTAATCCACGAAATACTGAAAAGCGAGCGGCTTGAGGCTCCGGATTGTTTGCGGAGAAATCAAACGTTCACTTTCGTGTATATGATGCGTAAATAGTGTGTATAATTCGTGGATTAATCGGTAAAAGGCTCTAAGAACGAACAGCTCTGAAAACGCAACACACTCACCGGAAATGACGTCACCTCCGGACATGCCCTCTGCACCGGACACGCCCTCTGCACAGGACATACCCTCTGCACAGGACATGCCCACTGCACAGGACATGCCCTCTGCACTGCACCGGACATGTCCTCTGCACAGGACACGCCCTCTGCGCTGATCATGCCCTCTGCGCCGGACATGCCCTCTGCACCGGACACGCCCTCTGCGCCGGACACGCCCTCTGCGCCGATCATGCCCTCTGCGCCGGACACGCCCTCTGCACCGGACACGTCCTCTGCACCGGACATGCCCTCTGCACAGGACACGCCCTCTGCACCGGACATGCCCTCTGCACAGGACACGCCCTCTGCACCGGACACGCCCTCTGCACCGGACATGCCCTCTGCGCCGGACACGCCCTCTGCGCCGATCATGCCCTCTGCGCCGGACATGCCCTCTGCACCGGACACGCCCTCTGCACCGGACATGCCCTCTGCACCGGACACGCCCTCTGCACCGGACATGCCCTCTGCACAGGACACGCCCTCTGCACCGGACACGCCCTCTGCACAGGACATGCCCTCTGCACAGGACACGCCCTCTGCACCGGACACGCCCTCTGCACAGGACATGCCCTCTGCACTGCGCACATGCCGTCAAAGCTTTCAGGAGCATGCTGCTGAAGAGGAATCCTTTGTTTTGAGACTATTTGTTGGCAGGGCCCACAGTGAACATTCAGCTTTCATCCCCAAGACCGCCGTAGCAACGACTGTGCGACGTCCTAAGTTGCGAGTTTCCTAAGCTAATTTGACTGATTACTTTCACAGGTTGCGTTCATGTTCTTGAATTTGATGAAATTTTCGGAGAACAGGATATGGTGTGACTTTCTCTTTTTGAAAGCTTTATCCAACCTTGTGAGCTGCAAATGTTGACCCTTCTCATTATATAGGAGATAACTTACAATATTACTTTTATGGCTTAAAGTGTATATGCTACACATTTCACTAAAACGTAGTAAACAAAATTATATTTCAGATTTGCCCTTCTTGTCCCCCGTTTGACCATTTTTGTAAAGTTTATAATTGTATTTCCTGGTTGGACATGGCAGAAAATATGTCATTGAGATGATTCCACAATTGTTACATAGCAACCATACTGTAAACAAGAGCCAAAATCCATATGAATTACACAATAGTTACAATACAATACATTATAAAACCTTTATTATTTTGAATGATGGTTTAAACTGTCAGAAAAGTGTGGAGTAGCAAAGTAGCAAATAAAAAAAGACTATTATTTCAACCAAACCATATCCTATCTATGTTTTCTTCAACAAGTTAGATGAACTAAGCAATTCTCAACAGCAATGGAGTGTGAATGTTCTATCTATGGTAGAATACTCAGAGTTGTATCTGATAAGGTGTGTGTCGTACAGGCCAAAGATAGCAGCTCTGTAGTCGTCTGCCCTTGAGTGGTGACATATCAGGAGGCCTCTCCTCACTGGCTTCTTCTTTATTAAAAAAAACACCCTGTTGACATCAATGCAAGTGCAGTGACAGGTGAGGAGACAGCAGATAAAACCGCACTGAGCAGCTATGAGAAATATGGCCCATAAAAGTCATAATGCCGGTAAGCCTGGATTCAATGATGTAGCCTAGAGGAAACGACAAAGGACGAGTGGTGTGACAAAGAGGATAAACTGTTTTCTTTATCTTTGTTGAATCAAGAATTAGCCTGTAGTTTGTATTTTTGTGTTCGCTGGTATGATTTGTTGTTTGTTGTAACCTTTTTCTCAATTGGTGTGGGACTTTTCTTCAACAGGCTTCAACATCATGTGTTCAAAAAATATGAAAAAAGATATACAAACAAGGTACCACTGGGATTTTAAGAGCTAAAGAGATGAACACATTTTTAATAGCGTATTGGCCGGCTTTAAGCAGTTAACAGTTTGTATTTCAGCCATTATTACCATAGACTATGATCATTTCTTGGTCAATTGATGTGACACGGAAGTGGAAAAAGGCTAAACATCACTTCTTGACACAATCTTATGTAATGCAAACTAATAACGTGAAAGTGAGGCTTAGGAGCAAGCCCAATAAAACCCAACATGTGACAACATTTGCAAACAACAATAGAAGCATAAACTTTCTCCAGTGGTACACAGACAGTACATTTAGAGTACATTTATTTAACATTTTTGCTTTTCCCTGTAGTTTATTTGTTAAAACTACTATAGCAATTGTGTATTCCAACTTAAGACCTGGTTTGGCCCTAATTTAGACCTGAAATAGTCCTCTTATAGACCCGTTATAGATATTTTTGGTAATTTTTTTCTTTGGTGATACTTGGATTCTAAACAACCCCTGGTATATAGTTTATTAGGAATGATTCAAGCTCAGAACCAACCTAATTTAGGGGCTAGGGTACTGATTTGTTCATTTTGAATTAAGTCTTTATTCATGGTTTATTAAGGTTATTAAAGGTGTAGTTATTATAAAAGGTGACGAAAAACAACATGATAAAAGATGAAAATGCCTTCTTGAATTTAAAGTACATTTTATCATATTTAGGGTTGCACTTCTAACCATATATTTTTGGCAGTCCTGCTAGCACAGATTTAGTGTTAATTGTGCTAATATGGCCTATAAAGAAACAAATAAATACATTGCTTTAAAGAGTAAAACTATACTTGAAATGTATTTACAACTGATTTATTTTCAGTCATAAGTCAGTCAAGAAACCATCTCACCATAACACACTTGCGTCAATTGCTAACTGCTAACCATAGCAATTAGCGCGCTACACCCAGACATCAGCCAACAATGGGCTCGCCACGATGTCCTCCCACAGCGCTGTCCGCCTCTGACTCATTAAGAAAAACGCACCGGATCAGCAGAAAGCTAGCAACACTCGTCCAACCTTCCCAAGACCACTCTGTTTACAACTAGCCAGGATAGTGATTATGCTAACTCCCTAAAGGCCGCAGGAGATGAGCAAAAGCCCTTGGAAGTGCAGCGTGAATGGGTCAGTGGGCAGTCTGATGGCTCCAGCATTAGTAATGACCACATTTTAAATGCAGTCCTGCTGATCGAGGAACTGTTTGGAGAGAAGTGGTGCTGAGACACAAAGAGGGGCTTACATCCAAAAGGGCCCCTAGCTAGTGCGCTAAGATCTACACTACAGGGGACGAGGGAGTGCTAAGTGAACTGAAGGCTGCTCGATACAAATGAGAAAATTGGAGAGTAGCGTATTGTGAGGGAAGTAAGAGCAAAAACACATAGTTACTGAGGGTGAAGTGTATTGCTCAAATGTATACAATGTGGATATCATAAAAGGAACCCCAGGCTTTGAGGTGGTGGTTCAAAGGGTAAGCTATGCAGGGGTTTCAGCTTCCTGTTTATGGTGATACTTGAAGATTACTGTCAGTTACTAAGTCAGTTGCATTCGATGATTCTCTCTACTGATCTGTTTGCTCAGGTTCATTAGCAATTAAATGTTCTGTTGATTAACATTGGCCCTCAGAGGCAACCGTTGTTGTGATTTTGGGCATTGTAAAAATAAATTGAATTGAATTGAATTAACATTTGGTTCATATTTAATTCAAAATAAATATGTTTAAAGATTTAAAGACATTGATTGATTGTATAATAGATGCAGTTCCATGCATATCCATGTACGCCTACGAGTTGCCATATATAGGCCAACTTTGGTATGTTTGCCACCAAACTAAAATTGGGGCATCGCTAGGTTGCTCTTTAAAAATATATAATATTTAGTTCAAAGGTTGGCAGCTGAAGGAGACTAAAAAGACATGAGTGATTCAACCACAGGGGCCTGGTCGTCACTGCATCATCAGCTTGTGTGTTCAGTTTTGTAGTATTGCACATTCAGGTTAAGGTTAGGGCTTTGGGACTGTTTGTTTACAGGGTCTTGGTGGATAGGCCACACCCAGCCCATCATTATCCACCTCAATATTATTTGGTCCTTTTAATCACTTTAATCAAATCAAATCAATTTATTTTTGTAAGGCCCAAAATCACAACAACAGTTGCCTCTGAGGGCCACAGGGAGAAATGAATCAACAATGTCTGTGGTGGCGATGAAGTCAGACAATGTCTGTGGTGGCGATGGAGTCAGACAATGTCTGTGGTGGCGAGGGACGATGTCCCAGGGTCCTCTGTCCTTAGACTCTCCTTCTCGGCCAGGAAAAACTACAAAAAAACCTCTTTGGGAATAAAGCGTAGAAACCTGGAGGAGTTCCAGTGAAGGAGAGATCCGACTCTCACAGACGGACAGACGGACACGAGGAGACTGGAGCTGGACCCACTCTTCAGGCAGATGAGGGACCGACTGAGGCGAGCTGGACCCACTCTTCAGGCAGATGAGGGACCGACTGAGGCGAGCTGGACCCACTCTTCAGGCAGATGAGGGACCGACTGAGACGAACTTAAGAAACCTTGGCTGTAATTGACGCAGCATAACTAAAAATATAGTATTTGTTATTGAATATGAGCAGAGAAGCAAAAAATACTAATTGTGAGCCCACAGAAAAGTGAAGCATTTTTTAGACTTTGCAGCCCTGCGTTTGTGCTAAATCTGCGGCGTTGTGGTCCCAAGATTTGTTTATCTGGCTTTGATTCACGGTTCCCAGACATCTGATCCAAGCGTTCTGTTGTACTGTGGCCCAGGGCCGCTCGGCCCCAGCCACTCGCGGTCTGACTCTAAACCCTCCCTGGACACTGGACCTCTCCTGCTCTCCTCTGTGTTCAGTACGCCTTCTCCTGCCAGCGTATAATATCTCTGACACCACCTCTGCACCACCTCTGCACCACCTCTACACCATCTCTGCACCACCTCTGCACCACCTCTACACCATCTCTGCACCACCTCTGCACCACCTCTGACACCACCTCTGCACCACCTCTGCACCACCTCTACACCATCTCTGCACCACCTCTGCACCACCTCTGCACCACCTCTACACCATCTCTGCACCACCTCTGCACCACCTCTGCACCACCTCTACACCATCTCTGCACCACCTCTGCACCACCTCTGACACCACCTCTACACCATCTCTGCACCACCTCTGCACCACCTCTGACACCACCTCTGCACCATCTCTGCACCACCTCTGACACCACCTCTGCACCACCTCTGCACCATCTCTGCACCACCTCTGACACCACCTCTGCACCATCTCTGCACCACCTCTGCACCACCTCTGCACCACCTCTGACACCACCTCTGCACCACCTCTGACACCACCTCTGCACCACCTCTGCACCACCTCTGACACCACCTCTGCACCACCTCTGACACCACCTCTGCACCACCTCTGCACCACCTCTGCACCACCTCTGCACCACCTCTGACACCACCTCTGCACCACCTCTGACACCACCTCTGCACCACCTCTGACACCACCTCTGACACCACCTCTGCACCACCTCTGCACCACCTCTGCACCACCTCTGCACCACCTCTGCACCACCTCTGCACCACCTCTGCACCACCTCTGCACCGCTGCTCCTCACTCACTCGTCCACATTTTGAGTGGAGAGCGAGGGAAAGGTCAGTGGCTGCTGGGCAGTGGTTATATCAAGGTCAAGTAATAAAGACGAAATATCTACAGTCTGTCCGTGCTGTCCGAGTCTGGCAGTGTAACGCAGCATTCTGTGTTTTATTTAGGGTTTAGTCCCATTTTAGACCTGGTTTTGTTGGGTTAATCCTGGACTTGCCTTTTCGAGGTTTAGTTTTGGTTCTGATTTGGTTTCATCATGGTTTCCAACTACATTTATGTCTGTTTTAGGAACATTTCAGACCTAGTTTAGGTTTACTTTGGTCTTATTATACTGAAGCCCTACATCAGATATAGTTTAGTCCTTTGGACCTGGTACAATATCAATTTTGTCTGTTTTTGTTTTGGACCTCAGGAATCTAGCCCTGTTTATACTAATTCGTAACTTTCTGGTCCACATTTGTTGTTCAGACACAATTCCTGGTCCATTTTCCTGGTTCAGACATTGTTAATCCTGGTTTATATAATTATAGAGTCTATGTGTAGTCTTGGTTTAAGCCTTCTCAAGCTAATTTAGTACCTAACCCTCACCCTTCTTTAGACCTGGTGTAGTCCTGGTTTTATCCTGGTTCAGACTGAATGTAGTCTTACTTTTGTCTTTGTAGAGTACCTGCAGCTCTAGTGTCCTAAACATTTGAAAAATAGAACTAAACTGTATTTACTAATTATTTACTGAGTTTTTTGGCTTTATCCTGGAATAATCATGGTTTAGACCTAGTTATATTTTCTTTACTAATCCTTGTCCTGACCTGTCCTTCTGCACTTCTCTGGAGGACAAAACGGCTTGGACCAGGACTAAACCACGATGATTCATGATATCTTGGGTAGTTATGTCATGATGAGGTAGTGATCTCCAGGGAAAGGTGAACTCAGTGTGCATTTGTGTAACGTGCTAGTGCTAAGTACAAGGAGATATGGCTATTACGGATTATTTAGCTGACATCATGCTTCCTCCAGAGTGTCTTATGTGTTATTGCCCCAGCGGTTATTGCTTGAATTGTAGTGATGGTACTAATATGTTTAAATGTTTGACCATAGAAAAATAAGTACTTAAAGGGGCTGTACCCGATTTTTTAAAAACACAATAAAATGATAATATGTTTTCCTCAGCACAGATATTTTGTAAAAGCAGGTATAATTTGGAATTTGGAGGCTTGTTTTAGGTCAGTGAGCAATATATTTGGACCAGTTTCAAATGAGCTAGTTCTGTTTTACACATTTTAAGAAGGTATAAAAATCATGTACAGTACCATTACTTATCCAGATGATGAATATTGTCATTTGAGGACAAATACTTTTTAAATCGACGATGTCTTTTCTTTTTTTTTTTTAAATCAAAGTATCTACCAGTTGCACAGCAGAATAAGACAATGACAAGTATTATGTTGTGTTGTGTTTGAAATGACCAATATTATACAATTATACAGTACACTCAATGTAGACAAGTCATTTTTAGCTGTTGTAGTTTTTGCATTGTGCATCCATTATTTTAGTGCAATAAACATTATGGAAGCGAAACACAGACTTTCCGGATTCTAATCATGTTAAATCCCATATGTTTCAAACTGACATAAGTAGTTCTAAACATATACTTGCTTCTCTTTTCTTTCCGTGTAATCTCCGTTATATTAGCCTGCTTTATTGAGCCCTCAGTGGTGCCGGGCTTCTACTTCTAAATACCGGGATTGTGAGCAGCTTTAATCAGCGCTTCTCAGGTGTGCCGCATATGCCCAGGGGTATGGATGCATATTCCATTAGAGAAGCTATATACAAGTACACATGCAGACAAATACAAGGCGCGGAGAGAGTGTTAGCCAACGCCGCACACACGCTAATGCTAACTCGCTCTCATTATGGAGCGCTAAAGTGCTGAGGTGCATGCTTCCTGCGTGGGTACTCCGTCCATACACTGCACGTATGCTTTTATTATAATGAGACAAGCTAGATATTGGCATTTGGAACTGGCACTGGTGAAGCGAGTAGGACATCTACGGAGTAAAAATGCAAGATGTCCTTTTGTGTTCTGTCTGCTGCGTATCAACTTCCCAAACATAACTGCGTTTACTTAATAAATCAATGAAAAAAATCCATACAAAAACAATCACATTTCTGTCGCTCTAAGATGTGGCTAAAGCTAGGATAAAAAAAGAAACTACTTCCGGTTTATTGTCAGCTTTTTTGGCGCTTCTACTCCGCGTTCTAACATCACTTTTTAATCCCTTAGGTTCGGCTAACGATGCATTAAGTGCTGGAAGTATAATATTTTTTAATCCAAACGCGAGTGCCGTGCGTCGATAAACAGGAAACAGCAGTTGCTAACATGCGCTAGCTTGAATTTGCTCACATGTCGGCTGAGAAAACATTACATAATAAAGTTCAAACGTGGGGTAGAGCCACGTTCTGCCTCTGGACTGGATTTTGCCTCTTTTCATATTCTCTCCACAAAGTTAGTTTTCTTTTCCTTCCATGTCACAAGGCCTTGATTTGCAGAAGCCCAGAGCCTCCTTCAAAACAAAAGTACAGCCTCAGATATATAGTCCTGGAAACACTCTTAGACTTTAGCTCAGTGTTAGCCTGGTGCTGTCTTATTGTATGCAGAGTGCACATGACTTTTTAACTATCTCTGCACTTGGATCACTATCTTCACTCCCGCCGAACACGACAAGAGCTAAAACCTTCCCACTCGTGCGTGCGTTGTGGAAATGTTGTAGAATATGTTGACATTCTTGTCCGTGTGACAATGGAATGGAATTGTCTTCTGTTTCTCGGCCTGTCAAAAATAATTATTACTATATGATTGACTCGGCGCTAAAAATGCCTTGAATTGAGTATCCAATATCTTTCTTCATTGCCAATTCCTGCCAGTAGAGGGCTTCAAACACCAATATCAAGCGTTCAATTAAATATTTAAAGACACTTTGCTGCAAAAGGACAAATTTCCCACAAACAGACATTTGTAAAGCCTTAAAAATCAATGCAGCGTCGTCGAAAATTGTTTTAAAATACCACACAAAACCATATTGAGTCTCTCCGCAATTGTTCTGTCGCGGCACATGGCTCTCCCTGGGGCACTTAAGGGAATTGTGGGTAATTTCACGCCACAGACATAATTAAATTCAGGTGTGAAAGCCGAGAGGTGGTTGTGGTGATGGAAGGATTACGGTGGAGGATTGGTCCCAGAATGTTGGCCACGACCTCGACAAAATGGACACAAAACAACAAACATTTTACTGTGAATGCAAACGCAGGTCGTGAGGATTAGCTTGTAATTTATGTGAGCAAAATGAGCGACAACACTCATCGAATCGTGTCCGTCCGGCTCAAAATCTGAAGCAAAATGTTCAAACGTGTTTATGGTTTTGATTGAGTCGTGAGGAGAATCCATAGCTTTTAATTGGGGACTCACATGATACTATTTATTAAGTGCAATCATGTTTTTAGATGTTTGCTCAATGCCAATGATTTGAACACACTGACATCTTTTCCGTCTTTCCACATGGTGGTTTCAGAAAAGAGAAGCCACTCACTGCATGAATAGGTAACACTTTATAATAACTGCACTTTTAATAGCCTTAATAAAGCACATAAATGAGCATAGAATACGACCAGTCCTCATGGTCATATTGCAGGACTTGAAAAGAGCATTTTTAAACCTTGATCTATCGTGAAAAAATGTGATTTGTCTTGTAATTTCACGGTAAATTTGTGTTCTATTTTGTGAAACATAAAATAATATCCTCTTACACAACAAGCCACAAAAAGCACACCTTTTCTACAAAGAGTTTAGATTGGCTGCGGCTCCTCGCTGTGAACTTAAAACAATCCATAAAACCACCACATCATATTTCCATGGGGCGGCTAGACTCATCACACTGTTAACTCTTATGTTTCTCTCACAGTGTAACTCTGGGCCGTACCCCCTGCCTCGAATGCCACCAGGGTTTTTGCACCTCCAGAACCATGCTGCTGTTTGCTGGGGACTATATTTAATGTTCACTCGCTCACTTTTTTAATGTTTTTATTTGTGGTAAAGTCACTTCTTTAGTTCACAATGCAGTTCTGTTTGAGGCCCGGTTTGCCATCTTGTCCCAAAGCCTTAAGCTCAATCAAATTAAGTGTTCATAAATACTAACTTTACTCTTATTGTGAAGAATTAACTTGTAAAACATGTTTGACAGAGTAGATGCAGTGAGAGGAGGGCTCACAATGCAACCAAGATTCCAAAATTTCAGACATGCTTAATATAAATGGCAGCACGTCTTTGTTTGCACACTGTTATTTAATCTGTCCCTATCTCACCGTGTGACCTATGACCCATGTTTTTGAGCCGCAACTCAAGATTTATTGTATTACAGTCATGCTAATGCTAATTTACTTCGAGGAGATTATGTGCATGTTTCACAACTTTCAGAAGCCAGAGCAGAGTATCGTCACATTCCTGCAGAATAATTCGATGCAAACAGCACATAGTGGTCTCAGTTTGATGCTAAGAGCTGCATTTTACAATATATCTGAGTATTAATACATATTGTGTACAGCCCCTAAAAGTACAGCTCTGAGTTGTAAATAGAGAATGAACTGAGAGAAGCTGTGGTCCGTTTTGGAACCTTTCAGTTGTTCCGCTGGGAGTCCTGGTCGTTCCATTACAGCCATGGTCAGGTGCATTTCACTGCAGGGCAATGCAATCTGCTCCGACCGCGCCTGAAATGATACATTAAATATTGATGGCAGCTATTGTCTGACAGCAGAGTCCTGTGTGGAAGGGATGTAGTAGTGTGGAAGCGTCATCTTTATTATTCTGGGTGTCAGCAGCTCTGGAAGGGAGAGGATCGGCACAACCACACCACCAGGCACTGAAATACACCAATTATTATGAACATCGATAGACAGGAGAGGCGGAGGCCTCTCCTGTCTATCTATCTATACTATATGCAAGCCTATACTCAGGATTGTCCTGGAGATATATATATATATATATAATATAATATAATATAATTGTCTTCAATGGGAATGTGGAATGTGTTGCAAATAAAGTCAAATAAATATATTTGACTTTGTATTATCAACCTTAATTGTGCTCATTGGGGAACTTTGTCACTGCAGGATTTTAACTATTGTGCATGTTTTGGGTTATATAATCACATTGCCATAATTTTTAGCTTCTATTTCCAAACTTTTTCCTCATTGGATGCTAATGGTATTGGTTAAGATTGGGTGACATCGTCCGATACAGATACTGGAGGAGGTCCATGCACTCTATAGCCCATCCCTGTGTTTCTTGCTCTGCTCCTTCAGATATGATTTAGTTTTTCTCCTTTTCTAGGGTCTGGTGCTGACCCTCATGTGTGGTCGAGTGCTTTTCAGAACAGACAAGGCTTTTCATCGTTTCACAGGCTCATGCTAATTCGCCCATTGAAATGTCTACTTCTCATAACGTTCTCTCAGGGAGAATGCAGGCGCTCTTAAAACACTGGAAGGCTTCTCAGAGGTAACAGCAGATTTTTATTCACACTGTTCTTAATATGGAATAAGTTCCTGTAACATTTGAAGCACATTTAGGGCTTTGGAGTTCTTGGTTGATTGAGTATTTGACTAAATCGGGGCCTAGTGTGATGCTGACAAAAGCTCTTGAAATGATTAGGATCTTGCACAAAACAATGAAAGAAAGGCAGATTAAAGTCCATATTCACTCCCAAAACTCCATTTAACTCAGTTCATGCATTACTCTTTCCGCTGGGGTCCATATGAATCTTTCTGCTCCAAAAACATCAAAGATTAACCAACCAAAAGACATTCTACAATGATCCTGCTCTTCTGCTTCCCAACAAGCCCCTGGATGAGAAACCCTGGACAGTAGCGTCAGGAGCTGTCAGGAGCTGACAGGACTTTGCAGCGCCTGCAGCGGTCTCAGGCCTGGGCAGCACACTTTAGACACTCACTCTCTTCTGCTGAGCACATGCTGGACTCTTTGGAGAACATGATGTGACAGTTTTTTACAAATTTATGACAATTTGAGGTTTAATAATTTCCTTTGCCCCAGTGTGCTGTCAATCATGCAGAGAGCCTGGAGGCAGACAGCAGCAGGGTCAGCCATTCAGGTGTCCATCTGAACTGCGGCAGTGTCAGCCATTCAGGTTTCCATCTGAATAGCAGCAGGGCTAGACATTCAGGTGTCCAGGTGAGTAGCTGCCGGGTCAGCCATTCATGTGGAGTGGCCGTGCCCCTCTGTCACACAGCAAATAACTTAAAGGCGCAATGGACAATTTTTCGGCGATTTGAGAACTCAGGTGGAAGTGCTCATGCCACTCCCCCGTGCTCATGCCACTCCCCCGTGCTGTGCACATGCCACTCCCCCGTGCTCATGCCACTCCCCCGTGCACATGCCACTCCCCCGTGCACATGCCACTCCCCCGTGCACATGCCACTCCCCCGTGCACATGCCACTCCCCCGTGCACATGCCACTCCCCCGTGCTGTGCACATGCCACTCCCCCGTGCTCATGCCACTCCCCCGTGCACATGCCACTCCCCCGTGCACATGCCACTCCCCCGTGCTCATGCCACTCCCCCGTGCACATGCCACTCCCCTGTGCACATGCCACTCCCCCGTGTGGACCGATACAACACACATGTGCGTTTGTTTATTAGCGCGATGGATCACATCACATCTCTCGTCTCCCGTAGATTTACGTCTTCTTCTGAGTCAGCTCGAACTGTCTTTCTTCATTTTTAATTTTGCGCCGTACACTGAGGGAACTATATTATGATAGATCCATGCGCTTAGACACGCGGAAACGTCGGGACGATCCGCACGCGGCTGCAGGTGAGCCATAGGTGCGTTTTGTGATTGATACGTGGCAGGACTAATCGGCCGTCCACGCCACGAGGAAATAAGACTCAAATTAATGCCAAAAAAATCGTCCATTCAACCTTTAATGTACCATAATATTTGCAGCTTGGTGGTAATTGCACATCATAAGGTCCTGGGTGGAGTTTGCATGTTCTCTCCTTGTTTCCTCCATCTGGGGCCAGGACTCCCCTAAAAAGAGTTTCCAAATCACAGTGGGGCTTTTTTTGGTTGAATAAAGGACAATAAATGTTAAATGAGCAATCATGAATAGTTATATGCAACAGCCAGGCATAACTTTATGACCCCCTTACTTATATATGGTATTTCACAAGACACCGCTTTGGTTGGAAATCACCCACCACGTCGTTAGTTAGCCAAGTCCAGCATTTCAAATGACCCTCACTACAAAACAATCCACTCATTTAGCCATCGTTAGCGTGCAAAGAGATCCGAACATCCTTTTCTATTTGACATTGTGGCATCCGTACTTCCATTTCACACTGATGTTTGTGATGCCGCCGCGGAGCCATTAGCATGACGCCTGTCTGTTAGCATCACTGTCCTCTGCTCCTGTCCCACCTGTGCTGGTGCAGCATCCGCAGCACAACGCGCCTCCACACACTCATTATACCACACGCACCCGGCCACATTAATGTCTAAGGGGGGCATACGCTAATTTGAATATGTTAATACACAACTGTTTGAAGACGGAAGGGAGGAGGAGTGTCAGCTCCATTGTGAAATCCATTAGAAATCTATTGACACAGATTGAAGTGGTTCAGGTTTGGAGATGTATGCATGTTCTGATATGGATTTCTCAGCCGATATGGAAATCTGATCTTGCATTTGTTGCCGTACTAGAACAGCACAGTACGGGTCTGAACCAGGACATTTCCATCTGAACTCGTCCGTCTGTTAATGTCCTTTTCTACGTTGGACTGCGTTCGCAAAGAAAATGTTGGCCTGGATGCAACAATCGTAATGTGGTTCAAGTTTTTCTCCACTGATCCAAGCAGAAAACATAATTGAGTGTTGTAGTTGGTGACAGTGGACAGATGGAGGCTAAGTGTGCGTGGGAACAGAGCGGAGCAGGAAAAGAATAATCACATTGTGTAAAAATGATTTCCAAAAAGCTGTGACTGAAGAACCAAGCTGTGTTTAGAGACTTTTTAGTCATCCTTCGCTGCAACAATATCTTTTGACCATTTATTTACTGCTACTACTACTATTACTACTACTGCTACTTTCAAATTAATGTAAAACTACTCTACTCTAATTACTAAACTGTAATTTCTACTACGATACAGTTCTTATTCCTGGAAGACTGTATTTTCAGTCAAAAAAGGAAGCAAAACACTACAACTTCGACTATTCAGCTGCCACTGTTACATACAATTACTACAACTACTACAACTACTACTACTACTACACATTCATTCTTAATACAGATGGGGCTATATGGATTTTTAATTTGAGCCGATACCAACATCCAATAATCTGTGTGCTGCTGTTAACATTTAGATTTTAAAATCCAAATCAAAGCCCACGCATCTATTTTAAGTTGCAGTAAAGATCACAAATTAACTTTTCACCAAATGATAACAAATACAAAATTAATTTATTTTATGTAATTATTTAATATATCAAATATGTTGTTGAATCACTGCTGTATATTTATCTGTCTATTCCCATTTTTACACATTAGTCTGTAAAAAAATGAATGAAAAAAATTTAAGAAAGGAAAAAATATCCGCCATTAAAAAAAAAATAACGGCAAAAAAAATGCCATATCGGCCCATAGCGATAGTGGAACTGATATATCAATCTGATATATTCAAAAATGTCAAAAGGAGTCAAATCGTTCAAGGTTTGGAGTCTCTGTCCACTCTTAAGTGTTAAGCACAACATTTTCCATTGTTAGATCATACATTAGGCTTTAGACCAAAGCTTGTTGTCTGTTATAATCAACAATAATGTATTTAATTGTATTTCATGGTCATGAATGAGTCCCAGTTAGCACGCCCACTAATCGTACAACAACCTAAACCCAAATTTAATCAAGAATGGGAGTGGCTCGGTGGGAATATAAAGACGCGGCCCAAACCTCCCGAATGTTCGACGTCTGCACACGATCGTGGCTAATTGCGGCGGTAAACAAGGCAGATGGGACACAGTGGCACCTAAGGGAGAGCTTTTGTGGGGTGGCAGGGGGTGGGTGAGGGTGGATGATGGAGAAATAGACGGACAGACAGAGGAAGGTGTTGATTAGCCCACCCTGATCTAGCCTGACACCTTGACTCCACGTTATATATTTAGCCTCTTGGTTCCTAAGCAGTGTTTGGTACATGTAAAGCCCTGGAATGGTGATGCAAGGTGGGGGAGACGGGTGAGCGGAGGGACGGGGACGGGGACGGGGACGGGCTGCCGGCATTATCTCTTGCTTCACTGATTTAATGCAGTCTGTTGGCACCAGCTCTCAGCCATATGCCCCTGCTAGGTTTGTTTTACATTATATATAACCATATATATCCCATATACATAGGTAGAGAGCGGTTTTAGTTTAGTGAAAAGATACTCAAATTATACTATACTTTATGGGAATAAGATGATTTTATTTGCAAGGATCATTATTTCATATTTTAAATCACAATATCTAAATCTTTGATCAAAACGAGTTGAGAAGATACTGATTTCTTCCTGCCTCTTTACAATACGTCACTGTAAACGTCATAGCAACAAAGCTCCAGGCTGAAGGGCTCGAACACAGAGAGCAACAGATATATATATATATATATATATATATATATATATATTTTTTTTTTTTTTTTTTTCATTTGTACCAAAATGGTACTGTTGAGTTCCCGTATCCTCGCCCACATCCCTGTACTTAGTGGTGATTATCTGAAAAAGTTCTAAAATGTCACGTAGCCACTTGGAAATAATGATCAGTTCTAGAGGACCGGAAGTCAATGGACCTGTTTTTATTGCTAAGCTGTTTAAAAGTTTACAACTAATATAATGTTAAATTATGATTTACTTGCGTTCATTAGAAACCCCCAAATAAAAGCAATCAATTTCTTCCCTTTTTGGTCTTTATGGAGGTGTATCTCTTCTGAATGACCCGGTATATATTCAGGACAACGTGCAGTTAATATGACCTGACAGTGACCTATAGTGTATATGTACATTCCAGTATATTTCCAGATTTGACATTTCAGTACCATGGACAGCTGGGTTTTCTATTTTCAAGTGGGTGTATATTCAGGTTTAATCAGCATTTATTATCCAATATTTATTTACTTCATTATTATAGACTAAGGGACGTAGACAAACTTAATTGATTCACAAGGGAAATTACTTGAACACAATATAACTTATAATAAATAATGACTATCTATCTAACACTCAACAGAGCTGGAGATATAATTATAGCTATGTCCAACTGTATGTTGTTTGTTCACGTGTTACTTGGTTACTGTTGCTATCGTAATCACAAAGTACCACTTGTTGGAAAATGTCTTGATGAAGCGACAGTAGTGAACAGATTCTCCCGTTGCCTCTTCAGCACCTTGGAGAGCTCATGCCCGGCCCTCGGCCCGTCTGTCGACCATGTTGGTCAGGCCCCTCATGCTGCGTCAGTGATGTCATCAGCAGGACACAGCTCTTTTACTGCTCATGTCCACAAATCACTTTCAGTCACAATATATAGAATTAAATTGATATGATTTTCTTCTAGAGGTGTATTACAAATACAAATGTACATCAAATGTCAATTCAGATTTAGATTATTACACAAAAATGACCCATTTATCATTTTGAGGAAAATAATAGTCCTTTAAGTGTCAATCTCAATCGGTGGGCAAGAGCCTGAGCAACTCTATGGGAAATGTACTGTTTTTTTAATAAAATAGCCAAAATAGAAATCCACAAATGTTGAACCGTGTCATTCTTTGTTTGGGTTTGGCTCCACAAACCGGCAAAAATAATCTCATGGCTCAAAGTCATTTCAACTGACAACAAGCACACTATTTGAGTTGAATAATGGCATTTTTCCACTTTTTATTTAAAGTAACAGAGAAGATATTGAACTCTTTGCACATTTTTGTTTGATGTGAATAGGCCCAGTAATTACAGAAATCTGAACCATTGTCTTGGAAATCCTCCTCTGTGTTTCTAAAGTCCGTACCTTCTTTTGGACTTTTTAAACACCAGTTTAATTACTAATTGCCTTCACTATAAAGCATCTATTTGTCAGCATCATGTTAACAATAGCCATGTTGCTAACTTCTCATCTCAGAATGCTTCACTACCCACTTTTGCCAGCAGGGGTTGTCCGACAGTTAATCTGAACATTGAAATACAAATAGAATGACAAATTGTGCAGCAGAATATCACATTTCACATAAACATGCACTATTTTTGCCATCAAACTTGAAAGACCCTTTCCTCAGAGCCCAGACGTCACCCCTTAAAGCATCTTGCATATTTGAATCTGCGCCAACTCATAAGCCATTCACGCACGTCAATAATAAACTCTATGGTCTGGAATGTATTGTGTGAGCGCAGGAGGCATACGGCATGTGAGGATGTGACCATATGTGCGCTGGATGATATGTAAATGTGATATCATATACAAACATATGCAGAGGCTTATGAAGTGCTCAAAATTAATCTGCTTTGATATAGTCATATTTGGATTGCATTTTCCTGCCGTGGTTCAAAGATGCAGTGAAAATATTATTGGTGTAAAGACCATGGGGAAGAAGACAGGCCCAGGTCATATTTGTGCTGTAAATATAGTCAATAATATAGTCAAATGACACTAAAGGTCAATTGTATAGTGTATTGTATATTTGCTTTATTTTTAAACTGCCAATTTGCGTCTGAATTGCATCGAGATTTTTCCAAATATATATTTTACTAAAATGAACCTGAACTGAAATTTGAAAGTAAATGTGAATTGAACTGAAATTTCACTAAAATTGAACAGAAATTGAACAGAATTGTAGAAGTGAATGAAAGCGCTGCAGAACTGAATGCCAAAGTTGCAAATCATGCTTCGAATAACATTCAAACATATATTTTATTAAATCCGCAAAACTCAGCTTCATTTTTGTCATTTCAATTTAAATGATACAATATTACATTTCAGTTTCTAGCGTCATGTAATAAATCAGCCACAGATATGCATTTCCCTGGCCTCGTGCCTGTAGCGTGCAGTGTACAGTTGTTTTGATGGCCTTGCTGTTGTGTTTTGGTGATTGGCTGGTTTGGATCTGGTCTGGGCCCCTCCTCCTCTGCTGGGCCCCTCCCCCTCTGCTGGGTCAGCCCCTTCAGCCTGGCACAGACACTGAGTACAGATGACAGCTCCGCCCATCGTCTGTGACACATACAGAGCACTGACGCTGGTGTGTGCAGGCGTTACACACCCAGACAATGTCACTTTTATACAATTTAGGTCATGTTCACTTAAAATCTCATGCTTAACAAAATAAAATGTCATTTGCTAAATGGATTGTGTAGAGAGGATTTTCAGCCACGAGGCCAGAAATTTAATGAGATAAGCAACTGCTACTGCTGCTGATTTCTGCAAATGCTTTTACTATTACAACTTAGGGGTGGGTGATATTGACACAAATGAATGAGTATCTTGGTAACAATAGTGAGATCATATTATGTCAATCCAACAGAAATGTTAAAACATGTCTTCCAAAGGACCAGTTTAGGTTTACTTGTTTTTTAAATGGCTCTAAAATGTATCTCAAAAGGGCAGAAATATCACCGCATAACTTATTTGAAAGATACAACATCACTTTTATTTTTAATCAGCTTTTTTGTTGCATTTTTATCATACAGTATTATTCAGTAGTTTGTTTTTATCTTGGGGTTATCTGATTGGGTTATCTGATTATTCTAGTCATCTGTTTTTTAACATAACATAATAATTGGAAAGAAACTAAAATTAATACGTAAATGGCTTTTTTGTAAACACACACTCAAGTCATACGACAAATATCTTACTTTTGACAGACACGGCTCTATGTCATTTTTCTATGTGTGCATTATATACATTCAAAAAGTGTAAAAAATAAAATAAAATGTAAAAATCATATTTATAGTCATATTTATTCAGCTAAAAATAGAGACATTTCTGAAATGATATCCCCACTGGAGAAACATGGGGGAAGCGCGGTCACTGCTGTACAAGTCAATACATCTTAAGCTCTGTATTTTAGCATAACTATTCTAATGCATATGAATGAGTGTGCAATCTGTCAAACCTAATCCACTGTAGCTTTGAACGTCCCTGTCTCATTGTCATGAGATCATTTCAGTCCCACATGTCAGAGTGTGTTTGTGCGCCATGAACAACATGGGGGTGCTAAAAGAGAGTTTGTTGTGAGCACTATTGTGTGCAGCATGAGTCACGTGATGGTTTACAACCTTAAAAAATTAGCAGAAGTCCAGAGTTTGACATACAACCCAAGGCTGTGTGGGAAATTCAAACATTGTTTACTGTGTGCTCCGAAGGAAAGGACCTTCTCTACAGGATTTATTAAACAAGCGCGAACTAAGCTAAATACAACGTCAGGTATATTTTTGAGGAGGGAACAATGTTAAAAGCTCCAAATAGTAGAATTAGAATTCACACGTGTCCTTAAAGTCCAAAAAAACAAATCAAAAACAAAAATGAGGTTGATAGGTTGCGATAAAGTTGCGGTTTATGAATGAATGAGCCCTAACGCCATATTTACAAACCTATTTTGCATTTTCCATCACCTACAACCAACTAATATCAGCCAATGAATTTAACAATCACATGATGAGCAAAAGCCTGCAGCCAAGTTATTTTCCCTCTGCATTTAGCTCCGAGTTGCTTTCAAGGTAGCGGCACTCTTTCCAACAATAACTCGCTCTGATATAAGTGGTGGCTGTGAATGGCACACAGCTATCGACCGCTATCAAGGCTGTGTGCCCGAGTGGGAAAAGAAAAAGCAGAAAAGTAAGTGGATGCTGGCGGGGACTGCTCTTTCTTTCCATAGTTTGAATCCCACTTGACTCGCTGGTTAGCATGGCGGGTGCGACCAAGCGCGCTACATGACACAGTGGCCCTGATTTGTTTGGGCTACGATGCAAAAAGGCAAAGCTAATCCACTAGCGCTGTGCTAATTCTGTCTGGAGACTATGAGAATGTTAAGGAGACATGGAATAATGCTGCAATGGGTGTGGACCTGCTTTGAGTCCAGTTTAGTCCTGTTGTAATCCTGGTTCAGAACGGGTCTAGTCCTTGTTTAGTGGTGGGTTTTGTTCAAGTTTATTTCCAATTTTGATGTGGACACTCGTTCTACTTGGGCTCCAGTTCAGTCGTGATGTAGACTGGATTTAGTCATGGTCTACTTTATCAAATCAAATCAAATCAATTTATTTTTGTAAGGCCCAAAATCACAACAACAGTTGCCTCTGAGGGCCACAGGGAGAAATGAATCAACAATGTCTGTGGTGGCGATGGAGTCAGACAATGTCTGTGGTGGCGATGAAGTCAGACAATGTCTGTGGTGGCGAGGGACGATGTCCCAGGGTCCTCTGTCCTTAGACTCTCCTTCTCGGCCAGGAAAAACTACAAAAAAAACCTCTTTGGGAAAAAAGCGTAGAAACCTGGAGGAGTTCCAGTGAAGGAGAGATCCGACTCTCACAGACGGACAGACGGACACAAGGAGACTGGAGCTGGACCCACTCTTCAGGCAGAAGAGGGACCGTCTGAGTCGAGCTGGACCCACTCTTCAGGCAGAAGAGGGACCGTCGGAGGCGAGCTGGACCCACTCTTCAGGCAGAAGAGGGACCGACTGAGGCGAACTGGAGCCACTCTTCAGGCAGATGAGGGACCGTCTGAGGCGAACTGGAGCCACTCTTCAGGCAGAAGAGGGACCGTCTGAGGCGAACTGGAGCCACTCTTCAGGCAGATGAGGGACCGTCCACACAGGGCAGGGACCACTTCACCAGGGGAGGGGCATCTGGGTCCACAGGTCCTCAGGAGTGAGAGAAAGAAAAGAAGGCGGTGAACAGTTTGCAAGTGGAATCAAAAAATAAATATTGTTTGATAGCATAAGTAGTCAGAAGAAGAGGATAGTGCTCAAGCTGTCATACTTCCCCCAGCATAGTTACTCCTAGGGCAGCGTAGCTAAAGCTGTGGGTTTATCTTTATGTTCCTAACTACTCTGACCATAAGCGATTTCGAAGAGGAACGTTTTAAGCCTGGACTTAAATGAAGAGACTGTGTCAGCATATTTAACATGGGTCGGGAGCTGATTCCATAACACAGGAGCTTGGTAGCTAAACGCTCTACCTCCTACAGTACTTTTAGAGACTCTTGGC
>NW_027315790.1:4807567-4853220 GCF_026437365.1 Eucyclogobius newberryi
ATTTTTTTAATAAAGCATTTTTTTGTTTTGATTTAAGTAATTTTTGATTGTGTATTGTGGTTATTAAAAGTGTATTTATTATAAAGTCTTACAAAAAAAAAATGCTATGACATCTAAAATCTAAAATATGTTGCTAATGAAAAAAAAGAGCTACATTAAATAAAACAAGTGCTTTGGTCCAACTCTAAAGAATGTTTTTACTATTTCATGTTAAAAAACTACAATAACTTCCATTCAAGCATACAGTGAAACATAAACCCCAGATTATAGAGCAATATAGTATTTGAATGTGAAATAATCAACGGTCCATGCACCTCACTTTGGGAAACACTGGAGAAGCTTGTTTACTTGATTAATCTTTAATGTAATCCCACTGTCCATTTTGAGTATGTAATATGCCCCTGCTGTTCATCGACAATCAATACTTAATAATGTTGACAGTTCGGTTGTTGCTACTGGATACTGGTGATGTGTCCTTGGGCAATACACTTGGCACAGAGGAAGTGTTAATGAGGAGGGAATGTTTGAGTTCCTTGTAAAAGTCTCGCTGTTAGCTTTTTCTTGTCACTGGCTATGTTTACGTGCAAAATATGATCGTTATCTGATTCCTGGAGTGATCAGATGTGAATATTCAGATTTATTTTTGATTGTTCACACCTGAAAATGGCCAAAAAAATGGGCAAACAAAGACAACATTTTGCAGATTGAAAAGATGATGATTTTAAAATTCATTGTACTTTGTTTTCCAAATACAGTTACACGTGTCACCAGGTGTTTACGAAAAACTAATTTATTTTGTGCACACACCAAAATCTGATGCAACCGCTTATCAGATAATTAGTAAATCTGAATTTACTTTAAAACCACATTGGAACACACGTGCAGAAAGCTCAGAATGTACAGTAAAACATTAAAAAGTACCTCTTAAACAATGGAAATAACTAAACAAAACGTTACTAAACACTTAAAGTGCCAGCAGACATTTTGAAATTGTGAAATAAACAAGGAAAAAGGATGAAATTGCTGAAAGTTGTACTGCATCGCTACCAAATTACAGCCATATTTTGCATATTTCTGCTATTAGAATCTGAAATCGAGATAACAATTGTCAGTTTTGTTTACACCTGGGCGTGCAATAATGTTTACTGTGTCAAAAATACCTTTAAACTTCCAATGTAAAATATTCAGATGATTTTTTTGTGTAGCATAAAGCTGTAACTGTAACATCTCTGCTATCTCTACACTATTGTTTGCTGTACCAGAATTCCCTGCTCATTTAACTGACAACGACCACCTTCTTTAACGCTCATATTCCCCTCTCATGTGCGTTGTTAGCATAATTTTACATATCACAGCTAGCGTTGGGGGCAAAACGCCACACCCCCCATCAAAAATCCCCTCATATATTACTCCCTACATCCTACTTCCTTGCTTTGTCTCCTCTCTCCAAGCTGATGGTGACATTTATGGGCCCCCACACCCCTCCAGCGCCCCTCCCTCCCATTCCTTTGTTCAGTCTCTGCCCCCCCCCCCCCCTTCTTCTCCTCTCAATCATATCACAAACATTATAAACATCCACAGCTTAATATTCCTCTCATTTCAGATCGTGTCAGTTACGATTATACATTCTTGAAGTTCAAATCCATTTTCCTTCCAATATCTTCTAATTTGAGTATATTTGAATAAAGGGCCCCTTCAGCTATAATGTTCAGGGGGAAGCATTTGGCGAGCGCCCCCCCCCATGGATTTTTATTGAAGGTTTACCCTGTTAGGTTGTAATTGCATGTAATGAGGAGCTAATTATGAACGAGGGTGTAATGAGTGTTTTGGTACTTGAGCCCGGTGGTGGTCTTGATTCCTTAAGATGACGTGTCTTGGCAGATTTGGTTAAACAAGCTACTACTGTAATGTTACTATTGTGAAAATGAATAAATAAATGGCATTGTTTTTTTTATATATATATATGATTCACTGATAGATAAAGGCGTGATGCTAAACCTGGGACAAATGGACAAAATAGATGCCGTTTTTGCCAACATTCTTAGATTTAAAGAGACTGTAACCAATCGTTTTCATGTATAAAGGAACATTTGTTTTGTCCCAGTACAGATATATTGTAAAAGCAGCTGTCAGGGTCAAAATGAGACCGCTATGTGCTATCTACATCTAATTATAGAGGGTTTTTTTATAAGTCGCAAGCCAAGAAAAAACCTGAAATAAACATGAATTATTTTCTGTATTTTGGTGTATTTTAGGGTCCATCCATCCATTTTCTACCGCTTGTTCCCTTTCGGGGTCGTGGGTCACTTGGAGCCTATCCCAGTGACTTTGGGCCTTAGGCGGGGTACACACTGGACAGTGGCCAACTCGTCGCAGGGCCATTCTTTATTCTAAAATTCATTGACAATAACTCGGTAAATGGACCAGACACTTCTTGAGGCCCCCATGCTGGAGAGGTCCTAGGCAGCAGACTAAAGCCACGTTTCCACTGGTTCGTTTTGGACCGGATGATTGGTTCCAAAGTGTTCTGTCTTACTTTTGGCTTCTAGAACACTTTTGAGCAAGAAGATTGGGAAAGAGAGAACAAAGATTCAAGTGAAAACAAGACAGCAAAAAGCAAATACAAACATTTCTCATCAAACACTAACTTGACCGCTCCATTTCCAGTAATGCTAACTTAAATGTTGAGCTAATGCACGTTAGCATCAGCCGTTTCCTGTTTATCGACACACAGCACATCTATTATATTTCCTGTGCCTCCATACATTAACCAAACGCATTACGTAAAGAGACATTAAAACACAATAGAAGTGTAGAGATGTGGAAGAAAAAAAAAGCCGATGATAAAACGGAACGTGAAACACACGTCTTCATAAGAACCGTTCCAAATTGATCTAAAGTGAAGCGGTCAGAGGAGCTTTACTGTGGCCCTGCCTCTACCTCCTGAAATAATGCTTTATCAACTGTATTAACGCACTGGCACTTTAATCAATACGTCTTTGTGTAGCAATGTTTTTACTTTCCTCTCCATCAGAGGCACTACAGTATCTTATAGCGCCAGTCATCCAGTCACCCAGTCATCCAGTCATCCAGTCACCCAGTCATCCAGTCACCCAGTCATCCAGTCATCCAGTCACCCAGTCATCCAGTCATCCCTTCATTCAGTCATCCAGTCATCCAGTCATCCAGTCATCCAGCCATCCCTTCATTCAGTCATCCAGTCATCCAGTCATCCAGCCATCCAGTCATCCAGTCATCCAGTCATCCAGTCATCCAGTCAGCCAGTCATCCAGTCATCCAGCCATCCCTTCATTCAGTCATCCAGTCATCCAGTCATCCAGCCATCCCTTCATTCAGTCACCCAGTCATCCCGTCATTCAGTCATCCAGTCATCCAGTCATCCAGCCATCCCGTCATCCAGTCATCCAGTCAGCCAGTCATCCAGTCATCCAGCCATCCCTTCATTCAGTCATCCAGTCATCCAGTCATCCAGCCATCCCTTCATTCAGTCACCCAGTCATCCCGTCATTCAGTCATCCAGTCATCCAGTCATCCAGTCATCCAGCCATCCCGTCATTCAGTCATCCAGTCATCCAGTCATCCAGTCATCCAGCCATCCCTTCATTCAGTCATCCAGTCATCCAGCCATCCCTTCATTCAGTCACCCAGTCATCCCGTCATTCAGTCATCCAGTCATCCAGCCATCCCGTCATTCAGTCATCCCGTCATTCAGTCATCCAGTCATCCAGTCATCCAGTCATCCAGTCATCCAGTCATTCAGTCACCCAGTCATCCAGTCATCCAGTCATTCAGTCACCCAGTCATCCCGTCATTCAGTCATCCAGTCATCCAGTCATTCAGTCACCCAGTCATCCAGTCATCCAGTCATCCAGTCATCCAGTCATCCAGCCATCCCGTCATTCAGTCATCCAGTCATCCAGTCATTCAGTCACCCAGTCATCCAGTCATCCAGTCATCCAGTCATCCAGTCATTCAGTCATTCAGTCACCCAGTCATCCAGTCATCCAGTCATTCAGTCACCCAGTCATCCAGTCATCCAGTCATCCAGTCATTCAGTCATCCAGTCATTCAGTCATTCAGTCATCCAGTCATTCAGTCATCCAGTCATCCAGTCATCCAGTCATTCAGTCATTCAGTTATCCAGTCATCCAGCCATCCCTTCATTCAGTCATCCAGTCATTCAGTCATTCAGTCATTCAGTCATTCAGTCATTCAGTCATCCAGTCATCCAGTCATCCAGTCATTCAGTCATCCAGTCATTCAGTCATTCAGTCATCCAGTCATTCAGTCATTCAGTCATCCAGTCATCCAGTCATTCAGTCATTCAGTTATCCAGTCATCCAGCCATCCCTTCATCCAGTCATTCAGTCATTCAGTCATTCAGTCATTCAGTCATTCAGTCATCCAGTCATCTAGTCATTATAATAATAATAATAATAACTTTTATTTATATAGCGCTTTTCAGTGACCCAAAGACGCTGAACATATATAAAAAGGGGGGGTATTTACAGACAGGGGGGGACAACACGTACAGAACACATTAATATACAGATAAAATGAACAAGACAGAAGAAGTAGAGAGAAAAAGATGGGGATGTAACAGGGGGTAGAAGAGTAGGCAATGGGGTAGAGGAGGCTAGGGGTAGGGGAGGTCATAGGCTTGGGTGAAGAGGTATGTTTTTAGGCGGGATTTGAATGTTGTGAGTGAGGGAGAGTGGCGGACATTCAGTCATCCAGTCATCCAGTCATTCAGTCATTCAGTCATTCAGGTTGCTATGTGCATGGAGATAGATAAACAGACCCCCCCTCTCCACTCTTCTCTCCTCCATCTCTTCCTCTTCGCCCTCTGATCCTGGGGGAGTGCATTTCCCCATGTTCCCTAGCCAAATCCAATCATGTTAGCCTCTCCACTGCGCTGCGGCCTGACTAATGCCTTTTCATCTAAAGGCCACACTATCTCCCCTCCGCTGCCATGTGTCTCCTTCCTCTGGTTGACTCCCTGGCTCTGTCCCCTCCCTCTCTTCTTCTCATCGTCCCCTGGGGTCAGCCGTTTCTCACTCAGAAGTCCTTTTGAATTGGGTGCTGCTGCTGCTGCTGCTGCTGCCGCTGGTACGTTTGGGGCCCTCAGGTGTTGTGATAAGGTCAGCGGACACTCGGAGCACAAAGCAGCTTCATATATAAAGGGGCATCCATCAGCACGAGGCAGACACAGCACACTTCACTTATCTTCATGACATCAGTCTGAAGTAATGGTCACCAGTATAGATCGTGCGGATCGGGATCCAGATGACGAGTTAAGGAGAAAAACTGAATCTTCACTTACGATTTAACAATATGAATGGGTCAAAGTTTCATTGCAATTTTTTTTACCACTGGCTATTTCAGATTTATATCATTATTTATTGATTTCCCCGTTAGAATCATGTAGGGAGCATGAACTTGTAATGTTAGAATATCAGAGGACTCTTACTCTTTTGATCAAACTAACCAGCCTGATTATACTTTCCTTAAGCACTTAAAGGAACAGTATGTACCCTTTTGAATAGACAATCCACAAACAAGACCTCTCTGTGTAAAAAAGGTCAAATAAAATATAGTTTTCGCTGACATTTATGACATTTGTGTTATAATTTGGTGTTTTGGAAGCAGAATAAGCCTCACTTGGGTCCCTCTCGCTCTCTGATCTGAACGGTCACTACCTAAAGCCCGGCTCCTGAACAAATCATGGATCAGTGCTTGAGGAGCCTCTTCAGCGGCTCTCAGGCGCTTGGGTGAGGGAGTTCTGGAGGAGAAGGAGCTGAATTTGAGACATGGACTGTTCATATATACTGAGAAGGAGAAAAACTCAGATATGACACTTTCTGCAGGTCACAGCACTGGCAACGATGTGACTGTACTACATGTTTTAACAACTGTAAGGGCACCGGCTACATACAGTACATTTCCTTTAAATTCCCATTACTTCACCTGGTTTACCATCGATCCTGGTTCATGGTGTAGACATAAACCTGGTCCACGATGAATCTTCAAGGTCCGCAGGGCTCTGTGTGGACAATTTGCTTGGACCATTGTTTTTTCAGCTTGCGATAAATGTAAATGTGTAATTATGCAGATGGTCCCTACGGAAACAAGTGGGAAACCCTTGAATCAATTTCAATAAGGAGGGTGAAAGTATAACCCAGGCTTTAGTTTGGTCCGTTTCTATTCCTGATTTGGTCTTGTTAAGTCCCAAGTTTGTTAAAATGTTATATACAAAAAAAAACGTGATAGCATTCTTTCGTTGTCTCTGCAGCCTTTTTTATATTTTCTTGCCACTATGGATTTATTATTCCCTCCTACTTTCTTCCACAACACCCCAGGCAGTAGACTCGATGTATTCAGCCGTAGTTAACCTGCATGGCCCGTCCTCCCATTACCCCCCTAACAAACCCTTCAGCTGGTCGCACCTCATTTCGTTTGTATTGAGCAACTTAAGGTAAAAATGTGGGTTAATTTGATATCTTATAATGGGTCATTGGCTCTGTGTACGCCGCGCAGGGAGAACAAAGGATGGCGTTTTTATTGCTCGGGCAGGGGAAATGAAAAACAGCGACGGGGCGGGCTATCATTAGAAGAAGAAAACATAGAGTAACGCTATTGTTTGCAGCGCTATGCTAATGATGTACATAGAGCAGACTCAGGTGAGCGCTAACAAAAGGAGGCTATTAGCATGTCACGCTCTACATGCTAATCACACGTGTGGGTTTTTAAGTAGACGTAGCAGTTTGTGGGAATAGTAGTTGTTAGTTTATTTGTCCTTGTAGGTATTTTTAGTTTTTTTTGTTTTAAGGTGGATTAAAGATGCAAACAGTTTCCAAAACAGACATAAATTATAGGTTGTGTTTAAGGTGAAAGAACCACAAACCCTGGCAATTTGAAACAGTCTATTTAAAAAAGTCTAAAGCAGCCAATCAAGTCATTTTAGAACTTAGTTTTAATTTGTCCAAAGAATAGACTTAATCATATGATGTCAATATATAAGGCAATTAATATTGACAATCCAACCTACGTTTATTGGTATTACTATCATATTCATAAACAATGTTAAATATCATACTCAAACATTGGCAGTAATGCAAATATTCCAAAAATGTAAAGCGCTTGTTTCGGAATGAACTGTTAGCTCCGCCCACAAAGTTCCTTCTCTCTTTCTCTGATGTTGTTCTCATTCAATGCCTGAAAGGACAATAATGGAGTTCCCTGACAGTTTCCTCTTTACAGTTAAAGAATCACATGTAACTTTTCTGGTGGAGGGTCCAGACAACCACATTTATAAACACAAAACTCTATTTCTGCCCTTTGCTCAAACTTGATTACTTCTATAACATGTTTATTTCATGATTTAGTTTCACTATTCTTACTAGAAGCACATCTAATATCTAAAATAAAACTCCAACAATTTTACCCAATTCCTTTGAATCAAGTTTATATTATTCATTTTTTTGCAGGCTAATGCTAATGGATAATGCTAACTCTAAAGAGTTGCTAAGTGATAAGTTGCTAACTTTTATGGACATATTTAGACTGACCTGAGCCCGACAGAGTTCAACCCAAACCCGATGGTTGTAATGCGTACGATGCGGACGCAGCCAAACGCACATGAACAGGACAAACGCACACAAACAGGACAAACGCACACGAACAGGACAAACGCACACGAACAAGACAAACGCACACGAACAGGACAAACGCACACAAACAGGACAAACGCACACAAACAGGACAAACGCACACGAACAGGACAAACGCACACGAACAGGACAAACGCACACAAACAGGACAAACGCACACGAACAGGACAAACGCACACGAACAGGACAAACGCACACAAACAGGACAAACGCACACGAACAGGACAAACGCACACGAACAAGACAAACGCACACAAACAGGACAAACGCACACGAACAGGACAAACGCACACAAACAGGACAAACGCACACGAACAGGACAAACGCACACGAACAAGACAAACGCACACGAACAGGACAAACGCACACAAACAGGACAAACGCACACGAACAGGACAAACGCACACAAACAGGACAAACGCACACGAACAGGACAAACGCACACGAACAGGACAAACGCACACAAACAGGACAAACGCACACGAACAGGACAAACGCACACGAACAGGACAAACGCACACGAACAGGACAAACGCACACAAACAGGACAAACGCACACGAACAGGACAAACGCACACAAACAGGACAAACGCACACAAACAGGACAAACGCACACGAACAGGACAAACGCACACGAACAGGACAAACGCACACAAACAGGACAAACGCACACGAACAGGACAAACGCACACGTACAGGACAAACGCACACGAACAGGACAAACGCACACGAACAGGACAAACGCACACGAACACACGAACAGGACAAACGCACACGAACAGGACAAACGCACACAAACAGGACAAACGCACACGTACAGGACAAACGCACACGAACAGGACAAACGCACACGAACAAGACAAACGCACACGAACAGGACAACCGCACACAAACAGGACAAACGCACACGAACAGGACAAACGCACACAAACAGGACAAACGCGCACGAACAGGACAAACGCACACAAACAGGACAAACGCACACGAACAGGACAAACGCACACAAACAGGACAAACGCACACGAACAGGACAAACGCACACGAACAGGACAAACGCACACGAACAGGACAAACGCACACAAACAGGACAAACGCACACGAACAGGACAAACGCACACAAACAGGACAAACGCACACAAACAGGACAAACGCACACGAACAGGACAAACGTACACGAACAGGACAAACGCACACAAACAGGACAAACGCACACGAACAGGACAAACGCACACGTACAGGACAAACGCACACGAACAGGACAAACGCACACGAACAGGACAAACGCACACGAACACACGAACAGGACAAACGCACACGAACAGGACAAACGCACACGAACAGGACAAACGCACACGAACAAGACAAACGCACACGAACAAGACAAACGCACACGAACAGGACAAACGCACACGAACAGGACAAACGCACACGAACAGGACAAACGCACACAAACAGGACAAACGCACACAAACAGGACAAACGCACACGAACAGGACAAACGCACACAAACAGGACAAACGCACACGAACAGGACAAACGCACACGAACAGGACAAACGCACACGAACAGGACAAACGCACACGAACAAGACAAACGCACACGAACAGGACAAACGCACACGAACAGGACAAACGCACACGAACAGGACAAACGCACACGAACAGGACAAACGCACACAAACAGGACAAACGCACACGAACAGGACAAACGCACACGTACAGGACAAACGCACACGAACAGGACAAACGCACACGAACAGGACAAACGCACACGAACAGGACAAACGCACACGAACAGGACAAACGCACACGAACACACGAACAGGACAAACGCACACGAACAGGACAAACACACACGAACAGGACAAACGCACACGAACAGGACAAACGCACACGAACAAGACAAACGCACACGAACAGGACAAACGCACACAAACAGGACAAACGCACACGAACAGGACAAACGCACACGAACAGGACAAACGCACACAAACAGGACAAACGCACACGAACAGGACAAACGCGCACGAACAGGACAAACGCACACGAACAAGACAAACGCACACGAACAGGACAAACGCACACGAACAGGACAAACGCACACGAACAGGACAAACGCACACGAACAGGACAAACGCACACGAACAGGACAAACGCGCACGAACAGGACAAACGCACACAAACAAGACAAACGCACACGAACAGGACAAACGCACACAAACAGGACAAACGCACACGAACAGGACAAACGCACACGAACAGGACAAACGCACACAAACAGGACAAACGCACACGAACAGGACAAACGCGCACGAACAGGACAAACGCACACGAACAAGACAAACGCACACGAACAGGACAAACGCACACGAACAGGACAAACGCACACGAACAGGACAAACGCACACGAACAGGACAAACGCACACGAACAGGACAAACGCGCACGAACAGGACAAACGCACACAAACAAGACAAACGCACACGAACAGGACAAACGCACACAAACAGGACAAACGCGCACGAACAGGACAAACGCGCACGAACAGGACAAACGCGCACGAACAGGACAAACGCGCACGAACAGGACAAACGCGCACGAACAGGACAAACGCACACGAACAGGACAAACGCACACAAACAAGACAAACACACACGAACAGGACAAACGCACACAAACAAGACAAACGCACCCGAACAGGACAAACGCACACGAACAGGACAAACGCACACAAACAAACAAGACAAACGCACACGAACAGGACAAACGCACACAAACAAGACAAACGCACACGAACAGGACAAACGCACACGAACAGGACAAACGCACACAAACAAGACAAACGCACACGAACAGGACAAACGCACACAAACAAGACAAACGCACACGAACAGGACAAATGCACACGAACAAGACAAACGCGCACAAACAGGACAAACGCACACGAACAGGACAAACGCGCACGAACAGGACAAACGCACACGAACAGGACAAACGCACACGAACAGGACAAACGCACACGAACAGGACAAACGCACACAAACAGGACAAACGCACACGAACACACGAACAGGACAAACGCACACGAACAGGACAAACGCACACGAACAGGACAAACGCACACGAACAGGACAAACGCACACAAACAGACAAGACATACGCACACAAACAGGACAAACGCACACGAACAGGACAAACGCACACGAACAGGACAAACGCGCACGAACAGGACAAACGCACACGAACAGGACAAACGCGCACGAACAGGACAAACGCACACGAACAAGACAAACGCACACGAACAGGACAAACGCGCACGAACAGGACAAACGCACACAAACAGGACAAACGCACACGAACAGGACAAACGTACACGAACAGGACAAACGCACACAAACAGGACAAACGCACACGAACAGGACAAACGCACACGTACAGGACAAACGCACACGAACAGGACAAACGCACACGAACAGGACAAACGCACACGAACACACGAACAGGACAAACGCACACGAACAGGACAAACGCACACGAACAGGACAAACGCACACGAACAAGACAAACGCACACGAACAAGACAAACGCACACGAACAGGACAAACGCACACGAACAGGACAAACGCACACGAACAGGACAAACGCACACAAACAGGACAAACGCACACAAACAGGACAAACGCACACGAACAGGACAAACGCACACAAACAGGACAAACGCACACGAACAGGACAAACGCACACGAACAGGACAAACGCACACGAACAGGACAAACGCACACGAACAAGACAAACGCACACGAACAGACAAGACATACGCACACAAACAGGACAAACGCACACGAACAGGACAAACGCGCACAAACAGGACAAACGCACACAAACAGGACAAACGCACACAAACAGACAAGACATACGCACACAAACAGGACAAACGCGCACGAACAGGACAAATGCACACGAACAGGACAAACGCACACGAACAGGACAAACGCGCATTAACAGGACAAACACACACGAACAGGACAAACGCGCATTAACAGGACAAACACACACGAACAGGACAAACGCACACGAACAGGACAAACGCGCACGAACAGGACAAACGCACACAAACAGGACAAACGCGCATTAACAGGACAAACACACACAAACGCGCAAACGCACACGAACAGCCCGGCCCCGCCCAAGCCAGTGTAAAATGATACACCCGACCTGGTTCAAGCAAAGACCCTCAGCTCTACTTTGGTGCCACCAGGCCAAGTTACAGATCAGATCTGTTGAGCGGCGACCCTGCTGAATGCATTCTTGAGAAATGCATGGCCCTTTATGTCTACCATTGCTTGATAAATCATGTTTAATGCCGCATTGTGAAACTGTCCAGCCAGACGTTAACATCTCCATTGAGACAAGCAAATTCATACCTGGCACTAGAAAAGTTCCACAGTGGATCTCAAGTACCACAGTCCCATTCCAGCCTCTCATAACAAATCAAGATACTTAAATCTCACTATACCTACTTCTGTGATATATTTAAACCTACAAAAGTATCTGAGAAGAAAACAAACACAGCCATCTTCTTTCAGTCGCTGTTGGCTGAAAATATTTATTCTGCTGGAGCACTTGGAGAGTGCGTTGTGGTTTTTGAAGTGTAGAAGGATTGCACCGCTCCGAGCCTCATTAAAAATCTAGAGGGATCAAGTGGGTCGTGTTGATCTGGAAATGAAGCCTGTTTTTGCCGCTTGTGCAGAGGTGACAGACGAGCAGAGGTTAATGCAGGAGCGGGAAGGAGAAACCATAAGAAAAGACAACATGGCACGAGCCCAGGGTTTTGTGATGACTGTACATGTGCAATCACTGCCAGGCATTGTGTGTGAGCAGGAAAACATCTGACATGTACAGATATTAATATGTGTATATTTAGGACATATACATCTGATATACAGATAATGCCAGGTTGGAATTATGTTAAAAGAAAAATGTTTTTCCTTTTCATTAAATATATTTCACACATTAGATACAAAACCACACTTGGATTGATTGAAATAAAGTTGTCTAATTCTTAGCGTTAAAGCTTAATAAATAAACACTGCTAGCCCTGAACACGTGCAATACTGACTGACTATTATTTTGTCTTACGCTAGCTGTTTTTATTTTATTTTATTTTATCTTTATTTTCCCCCTCCATTCCCATGAAAGGTTTTGTCTATAGGAGTTTTTGTTTATAAGAGTTCTTCTATTAGAGTGTTTTTTAAACTTCCTATAAGTTATGTGTCCTTTCCCTCTGGATCTACTGCGTTGCAACAACAACATTTCCCCATGTGTGGACAATAAAGGAATATCTCATCTTCTCTTAAATCAGGCTCAGAATTAGATATCAACTAATTCTTAATGTAAATCCATCAAAATCGTGTCGAGTGAGCTTTCTTTACTGCCTCAGGCTTTCACTATGTCAAACCCTCTTGAAAAGCAAATAGGAATGATTGATATTCAGAGATTTTCTTGTTTTGACTTTGTTTTCTTGTGTATTCTGTCCTCGATGTGCTTTTTTACTCCTCACAATAATTGCCCCTGATGGGATTCATAAAGTTGTCTGAATCAGAATCTGGGGTTGGAAAGCTTGGCTGGCTCGCTCTTTGAAGTTACAAAGTGATCCAGCCCGTTTCGAAGCCAGTACCATTTTGAATCGTACCAATCCTGTCCAAAGCGAACCTATTGAAACGTGGCTATATCGAGTCCAGATGACTACAACTGAAGCTTTTTCTACTGTGGCTATATCGACTTAATAATATGTAGCTGTACAAATTGGCAGCCACATTTCTCTTTGTGTGTCCCAGGGCATACGAAGAGCATATAAACGGTGCATCCGGATGTTAAAGGACTTTGGAAATGCTCACGCTGCCACTTTAATATCTCCTCGTTCCCAATTCCTCCACCGTGTTGGCAGACTCACCTCTCAGTGTTTTCCCCGCTGTCTCTGTGAATGCTGTGCGGGGGTGCAGCGTGTAATTAATGAACCCTTCTGAAAGCTCTGGAGATAAAGCGCTCTTATCGGTGCACAGCATATTCAGTCCCGTTCAGTCCCGTTCAGCGCGCCTCCGTACGGTGACTCATGGCGCGCGCACAGGGGCCACTTGTTCCAGCACAATTTCCTCCTCTGAAGGCCGCTCGGGTCACGTTAGCCGCTCCTGCTCAATCCGTCATGTCTAAAACGTGTTCGATGGGTGAAACTCTAAAAAAAGAAAAAGCTTAATTGGTGCAGAAGGTTGAGCTGTTGGCCTAAAATGGGAATGTTTGGGGTTCATGTTCCATACAATATTCATAAAGTAAAAGTGTCGGATGGCAGAGGTGTGAACAGTGAGCAGGTTTGTAGCCATAGTCACTGTCAGTCCGCCCCAGGGCAGCTGCGGCTGCAGGGTGAGTGAGTGAATAATGTAGCAAATGTTTTAATATAAATACAATGCAAATAAAACAATGAGGTAAAAAAGTGAAATAAGTGCGCTAGAACTATATGGTGCCTTGAATAGCATTGAATAAAAAATGACCTTTTTCATTTTATTGCACTGACAAACATGCGTCCTTACTTGCTTCTCCACAGACCTGACTCAGAAGTGGTCTGCTTGTTTCTATGCAGATGTCCTATGCTGTTGTTGGCTATATTATTCTACTTAAACAACCGATATTTCACTTCAGTTTTACTTCAGACATTTATATGAAACCCATGATATGGAAATAGTTCAAATACATTGTTTTTGTTTTGTCATATGAACATTCTTGATTTATTTGATCAACCTTTTTTTACACTTTTGAGGGAAACGTGAGTGACAAAGGCTGTTTGACTGGTGGGCAAATACGCTGCATATTTCTTTGTAAAACTAGCACAATTACAACATTAAACTGGTAAATTATAGTTGTCCGGCCATTCATTTTATCAGCCTGATTTGCGCAAAGTCAGGCCATAAGCATGTAGACAACACAGCATCATGTTTTACCAAATACTCTGTGAATAACAATTTAGAATTTTAAATCTTGAACAATGGACTTTGCAAACTACATATGTATTTCTCATCCTCCATATTTCCCTTGTTGCAATCATGTAATCATCCAAACTATTCCAATACCATTTAATTTTTCACAATGCACCGGTTTTGCTGACACCTTCACTATAGCAACCATTCCACACCAACAGAACGACTTGGTTTCTCATCCCTTGCGTTGTGGATTATTTCGCGATCCCATCTATTCACCTTGTTTGTTTTCAATACCCAATCGCCCGTGTGCTAAATTGTATGTTGTTCCCGCATACTCCATGGCCATTTGCTCATGTTTAGTGCAGTGTATTATCGGAATGCGCAGTTTAACACACCGGGCTCGTGCGTTGGTGGGTTTGATTTGGTTTGGCGTACGGCAGGTCGACAGCCTTAATGAGCCGTGTAATGCGGTTCTCCTCAAACTCGGCTGCTCCTTCCAGTCCAATGAAACATGCATGAGTGTAGCTCTGAACTAACAGCGATGCCATGGGAAGAGAGGAATGAAGTTAGCGTGATCAATCTCTTATTTAATTGTGTCTTTGTGGCACTTGAAGGACGGGAAGTTGTTGGAAGCTGCCACATCTGCACCAGTCTGCCAAAAGGACAGGAACATACGTTTAGGAGAGGTTTGTGAGAAGAGACGACAAGGAGGAGGGTTCTGAAAATGGCTTAATAATTCCGTAAAGATGACTTAGAACCTTTGGGACTATTCGGTCGCAAGCTTTTGCCCAAACTCAGCAGCGTGACACACCTTGGCACAGATCGTTCGCACTTACGCCGGACAAATGGAACCCTGTCACGCGCTGATGTCGAGCACCGGTGATCTGCACTTACCGTTATAATGAATATGGATGTGGACAGCAGCAGAAGTTTAGCAGCTTCTAAGCTCTAAGGGTCAAAATGTGTGTTGTTTGCATTGTGTTTTTATCATCTGCAAACCAGGAAGTAATGCTAATACACTGTTAGCACGGTAGCTATCGTTGTTGTTATCCTTTTGATGCTCGGAACGGGACAGGAAAGTGAGGAGTAAATTTGGTCCGCTGCAAACAGTTAAAAAAAAAAAAAAAAAAAGAGTCAAATTTAGACACAGCGCCTTCAGTATTTGACCATGGGTTTATGTGTATATATATATATATATATATATATATATATATATATATATATATATATATACCATCAAACTGTGAGACTTTCCTTCACAAAACAAATTGAAAAACAGTGGTCCTTTGTTGCCTGGGTGGTCATCAGGATCACATGTGCAGCTCTGGCGTATGAACCCAATCACACCACACTTCCCTCACCTTCTGCAACGCAGCGAGCGCCGAGGCCTTTGTACCACCGACCGCGCCGTGCCAGTTCAGCTCGCCGCCTCTTTTGATCATCCCGCGTTCACTTCAAAGCAGCCGGCCGCATAAAAGCCCCGAAACAAACACAGCATCGCATCGGAGAGTCACAGGGAAACGCAAAAGGTTCCAGAGGACGGCTTTAGCGTGGAGGCGGATGCACGGCTCGGTTCATCATTCATCCATCAAAGAGGAAATATCACAGCTCTTTATGTGCGCTGCTATTTAGAGTTATTAATGCGGCAGGAAATGGAAGAGTCTTATCAGTCGTTTGACCTTCACTGGATGAATATGTGCTTGTGCGTCTGTCTGAGAGGATCTCCAGGAATCACTAGTCGATGAACTGGTTGTGTGATTGCCGTTGGCTCATTTTGTGCGTGTCATTTTTTCGAGGGGACATATTATGCAAAATGAACTTTAATGAGCTTTTCACTTTGTTACAACAATGTCACTGCCATTTAAAGTAGCACAACATCATCATCATTAGTGTACGCAAAGTTGTATTTTCTCGTAGTATTTTCTTGTTCTCCAGTATTGTCCTGTAACTGAGGCTCGTGTGCTCAGAAAATTCCTGTTTTTCCTCTGTTTTTAGCTGTGAAGAGTTTAACAAAAAAAAGTGAAATGTGTAGTGTTCTAAAATGTATTTTTTTGTGGCATAAATTTGCGCTGTTGACGGTTAAATTAGTAACTTTTATGACTAATTAGACTTCTGCTTTGTATTTGTTGGAGCTTGTGTTTTTGAATGATATTATACATTTAGAAAATAGTACTTGGATTATTCTGTTTTAGGATTATTGTATCAGTATTTTAGTATTGTTAGTTTCTCTGTAGCAGTATATTGCACGTCAACATTTGTCATTGTTGTCAGTTGAAAGGACATAAAGCCATAAGATTATTATGGGAAGTCTGTGGACCTATAAGAACAATGAAAGGGTTTTACTCTCCATCAGAAATGAAGGACATCATCAAATTTGAGAACTTATAAACCTAAACTTTGTGATGCATTTTAAAAACAGTGTACAGCAGAACAGAGCAAAGATTTGTCATAAAAATGATGATCAGTGAATGATCAGTTTGAACTGCGTTTCATGTGTTGAATGTAATGGTTCCCGCACAGCACGTCTCTGATTGGTTAACGTTATCCGGCACCGGCAGTTGCTTCCTTACAGTCCTCATCCAACAAACTGCCTTTTAAAATGTATCATCAACATCATTCAGCCTCATTTTACTTCCTCAAACTGCAGCTTTTACTGGATACATTATGACGCTTCTCCAAAAACACATTTATTTGTCTTTATTATGGAAATAGGCTCTCTGCATGCAAACCCCTGTCGTGTTCAGTCCATCTCTGACCTTTTCACCACGTCTTTATCACAGACACGTGTTAAACATATGAAACCTCGGCGCCTGCCTGCTGCTCTGCTCATTTTGTTCACCTCTCAATCCAACCGTCCACGCTGGGATCATACTGGTTTCCATTATCCCGCTAAAGGCCAGTGCCAATCCGCCGCTTGGCATCTCGGGAAGGCGGGAGGGGGGAGGTGCGGGTGCGATGCCGGAGAGGTGGTCTAGACTTGGAAGGCAAAAAGTGCAGTCTTATTATATTAGCAGCGCGAAATGGCTTTGCAGGAGTTACAATTTTCTGAAGCTTGGCAGGTCGTGAAGGAGATAAGAGCAGAGAGAAACAAATAGAAAATGGTCTTTTCTAGTCCCCTGTGGCCATGCAACTGTTATCTGCAAATATAAGGCAAGAGATTGGAGCAGTCTTTGTTGATGGCTTAAGATTTGGTGCTTTATAATTCAAAATGAAAAAAAAAAAATGGAAATTGTGCAACAGCGTCTGAGAAAAATGCACAAAACCTGCAAATTTGTATTGTATTTGTAAAAGTAGAGCTCTGCCTATGACACAGACCCGTCCACTCCTTTCTCTGCGGCGTGCGAATCGTTTTGTCCTTGGAATTTGTGAATTTCATTAGTAAATAATTCTATATTTTTCACATTTCACAAGGGAAATAGCTGTATTTCACCCACAGCCAGCAGATTCAACTGAACAAATGCAACTATGGCAACAGTGGTTCTTCCAACAGTTACTTCTTTGTTTTGACAGACATGTATATGGACATTCTGCCATTACCAAAGAATAAACTAGATTTAATTAGTTCAGACAGGATAAAAGAAATGACAAGTGCACAATTGTTCTCATAATGCCAGTGCGAATCATTTGCTATTAGATGCTCTTGCACATTTATCCCCTTGACAGTTGTAAATGAGTTAAAGTGTCTTGCCCAAAGACATAAAAGCAATAAACAATTTAGAATTTTAAGTGGAACGATTCAAACCACCAACCTTTATCAATTTCCCAACAACAACATCATCTCATCAAAGTTTTATTTTTAGTTAACTTTTGAAACAATAACCTGCTTAATTTACAACCTGCATTGTCACTTGATTTGTACTTTTTCCTTGCCAAAACAACTGTAAAATCCATCTGTTTTGAAATTGCAACCTGGCTCCACAAAAGAAAACAGCAGCGCGAGGAAAATGCCACCAGGCAGCTTATGTTGATGTGTTTTTCATGGCAGCGTGCCCAGTAAGTACCGCGAGGAAACCACTGGGAACCCCCTGGAGAAACTGGAGAGATCGCCATTCTGAATAAAAAGCTTCAAGTTTATGCCGCTTTTTTTCTTTCCGCCTCATGACAAGAATTCAGCGTTAATCTGCATTCACGGTGTGTTATTGGAACAGTGACCGGGGACAGCAGGAGTACAAAGGCGTGGGCATAGCGAAGTGTGACATGATCCCAGCTGGATACGAGCCCGTGCTGGCAGTCTGCCCGCCGGCCCCTGGCTCCGCGCAGCATGGGAGCCACATGTAGGCCAGCCTGGGTACAACTGTCCCCGCCCTGGTCCTCCGATAACCCGGTCATTGGCTTACAACTGCCTCTGCCCACCTGCAAGAAGTGCATGGGGAGAGGACAATGGGCCTCTGCTTAAGCAAGGGATGTTAGATTGTGAAATTTAGACGGATGTTAAAGATCGATGTTAAGCATGGACTGGCTATCTGCTGTTGAACTGAGGAGTGAAAACGTTCAAAGAAGGCTTTAAACAATAGCTGCTATCTTCAATGTTAAAATTGTACCTTGATGTGAGTGACAAATCCTTGGAACCTGGCATTGGAGTAGGGCGTAGAGTAGTGTTACAAGTTTTATTACAGAACTACATATTCCACAGGTCCCAGTTGTCCGAAAGCCCTAACTTTAACCAAAGGAACTGTTCCTGAACCCAATCCTAGCTGTAACCTGATTGTGAAATAATATATTATATACGATAAAGATTTGCTTGCATTGCCACCAATGTGATATTTATATTGAAATATTGTCGAAACAGAACTGTGTTGTGAAAAATTTAAATGCCTTACTTGCCAATGCATTGCTAGGCATAAATTGCTATGTAGCCACGTAGCATGTAGCTCTTCGTCTACGCAACTCTGTGTTTTGTCTATGACTTAATTATAAAATCAATTCCCTTTTGTATTTGGTGGCTGACCCCAGCTCTGACACAGCCCTACACGGGACATTAATTGGCGCATTAAATGACAATGTGGACAGTGTGAATACTATCAGTGTGGGGTGATATACTTTTGCATGGGGAGCATTGGCAGATGGTTAGCGACACCGAAGCCGTCATGGCCGCAGCTGTCTCCTCTGTCCAGGCCAGTTTCTCACTCGCTCCTATTGATTGTTATTGATCTGGGGCCTTCTGTCTGCAGCTGGGAGCTAATGTGGCTGCATGTGTTGATGTGTTCATTGCTGTATTTGGGATATGAGGAAAAGCAGACGGTAGAATGTTGTGGAATGGATTTTTTTTTCTATCAATATTACAACTTTCTATTATAATGAAGTTGCCGTCAAAATGAAAATTGGTTGCATTGAGTTTGTATTTGATTTTCACAACTTTCAGAGCCCAGAGGGGAGTGTACAGTAATGCTAAAGCTAAAACATAAGCATGCTAACAGAACAATGTTCTGCTTCTTGGAGAACACTCAAGCAGAAATCACACAGCGGTCTCATTTTCACTCTAGAGCTGCTACCACAATAATGTGTTGAAGAAAAACAGATTTTACTATGACAAAAACATCTGGTTAAACAGTTTTCCAAGGCTCTAGCTTGTGCACAAATCCATCATCATCATTGATCCATCACTAGTATTCACATGCATGATATTTTAAGGCACATGAAGTGGTGACGGTGAGCACATACTACTTCTGCTACTACTACTACTATGACTACTACTACTACTACTGCTGCAACTACCACTGTTTACACTTTTGTGAAATTATAGACTGCACATTTCAATTTGCATTAAACTGTTCAGGTTTAAACTGGTGTTTTGTTGCCCCTGCATCCTATATTTCAGAAATGTCAGCAAATGTATTTAATATATCTACAGTTATATACAAAACACTTAACTTGTCCCTTTAAGGCACTAATGATCAGTATAGAAATCCCTTCGTGGCGCTTGGTTTTGTTGCACACTTGAAACCTAAGCCATTCGTCACTTGAGCTAATTTCACCTATTGATCGAGCCTTACAGCTGATCATTTGACGTTTGCTGTGCTCCTAACAGGGTCTTTCACACTCTCACTATGTCAATATTGGTCTGGAGCTATAATTGTACCCTCGTAAATCCACTGGAAAGCCATCGGCATATTGAAAGAAAGTGATTAAAAGTGTGTCTGTTTGCAAGGAACTACTTGGTTCACCTCCTGTGTTATAGAATTGTCTTTAGCTGCACTTAAAGGCCATAACTAATACTCAGTTTATAGTGGGGTAGTACAATTGCTAGTGATTGAGTTGTTGCCTACATACTAGGGCTTCACGGTTTGGGAAAAGTATCTACTTGCAATTTTTCTGACGATTTAAAAGACTAACAAACTATTAAAAGACTGTATTTCAGAGCATATTTGTACAGATCTAAACTACAGAATTAGCCTTTTTTGATGCAGGATAAGACAGGATATTTTGTTTGTTAACCTTATGGTTCATCAAAATTACTGTTTTTGCAATGTCAAGCTAACAAAAGATATTGACAGCCCTCCAAAAAAAGGGTACAGATAAGGAAGGAAAGAGACATGTGCCAAAGATGAAACCACGCCTCCCAAAACGAAGGACAAAGTGTTTAAAGATCGGGAAATTGAAGTAGTTTTTGACTAGTTTTGTTTCAACATTGTGAAACCCTTATCATTGTGGATTCTTCACACTTGTCAGTATTGTCCAGCTCAAATGAGTTCATCTCTTGCTTTCATATGGCAAATTATGCTTTTGCAGGATTATGTTAAATATAATTTGGGGTTGTTTGTGCTGCTTTGTCCCGGTTTAACTTGAGTTTCATATCCTTTACTCTCTGTAGTTCTTGTTTTGGCGAATCTTGCAAATGACTAACTCACCACATTCACCACATACCAACACTTTATCCATTCAGTTTTGCTTAAGAGGATAAGCTCTTCATCATACTGGTCGCTTCTCTAACCTCTTCCTCTCCTCTCCACAGGTCCATGGGGTCGTTGCATGGGTAGAGAGTGCGGGCCCGGGGGCAGCCAGAGCCGAGCGGTGTGGTGTGCACATTCTGAAGGCTGGACCACCCTGCACACCAACTGCGACCAGTCCCAACGCCCCAACAATCAGCAGCAGTGTTTCAGGGTCTGCGACTGGCATAAAGAACTCTACGACTGGCAGCTAGGGGCATGGAATCAGTGCGTACCAATCTCTATGCGAAATTCCGGGGTTCAGCGTCCGGCAATTTGTACCAGAGGAGAGGAGGGCATCCAGACTCGGGAAGTGGGCTGCGTGCAAAAAGCAGATGGTGAACCAGCGGAAGACGCAATTTGTGAATACTTTGAACCCAAACCACGCCTTGAACAAGCTTGTCTAATCCCCTGCCCGCGGGATTGTGTCGTCTCAGAGTTTAGCCCGTGGACGACTTGCTCCAAATCTTGCGGACTGGGTCTTCAAAACCGCATCCGTTCAGTTTTGGCACCGCCGTTGTTTGGCGGTTCAGCTTGCCCAAATCTTACTGAGTTCCAGACCTGCCATCTCAGTGTGTGCGCCGGCGAAGAGAGTCTCTACAGCCTGCGTGTAGGGCCTTGGGGACCTTGCTCAGTACCGCTATTAAGGCAAGCGAGGCAAGCAGGCAAAGCGCCACGAGATGCAGATAAACCAGGCAGAAGAGATAGAGCTAGCAAAGACGGCAACAAGGAAGATAGCAAGCTAACAAAAGATATTGACAGACTTCCAAAAAATCGAGACAGGCAAGGTCGGAAGGAGAAACTTGCGAAAGATGAGGCCAAGCCACCCAAAGCGACAGAAGTATTGACAGAAAGTGAAATTATTCCAAATGAGGACGTTCAACCCACAGAACAGACATCGGAATCTGATAAAGTGGAAAAAGAGGTTGAGAAACGTCCCAAAGAAGGAGGTAAACTCAAAAACAAGAAGGACAAATCCAAGAGAAAACTAGCCAAACTAGCAAACAGAAACCCAGATAGAGCATCTCGCCAAGCCGACAAGGCCAAACGGAAGGCCAAAAAGGCAAAGAACAAAGAGAAGAGGGAGAAGATGAGAGAGCGAGTGCAGGAGAGGTTGAGAGACAAGGGGAAGGTAAAGGACCCGGAGACGACAGAGTTGATAAAGAAGAAGAGGACCAGAAACAGACAGAACCGGCCCGGAGGGAAGTCCTGGGCCCTGCAGATCGGGTACCAAACCAGGGAGGTCAACTGTGTGCACAAGAGCGGCATGGTGGAGGCGCTAAGGTAAGGAATTTTTACAATGACTTTCAATCTTTAGAATGGGTCATGTCATAACATAAACCGCCCATGAATTGAGCTGGAGGGTAGGTCAGAATGTTGCAGTAAAGTTTGCTGTTTAACTGTCAAATTGGTTTATTGTAAAAAACAAAAATCTCTTCAATTACTGGCCCAATCCACATAATACAAAATCTTTGCGGTTGGCACAAATAAACTAACGAAAGTACAGTATTTGTTGGCTATCAAGGACAAGAGTGCTGGAATTGTTCAATCATAAAATATGTATTGAAACAGAAACAGACCAGGCTGAGAAATAGATTTTCAAAGTTAGGGGCCAGGGGGCCCCCCTATCTAAAAAAATTAGGGGCCCCCCAGCAATTTCAGGGACCCATAAGCGCGCGCCATCGCGGCGTCATAAGAACTAGATACATTTGTTGTTTTAAACCTGGTTATTAGCATGTAAAATAATTTAAAGTACTTTTATCTTTTATTTGATATGAAGAGCACAAATACTGAATCCTATAAACCAGAGATCATGATGTTTAATACTGTTTAATTTAATATAATAATGTTTCTTAGATACAATGCTGTTTACAGCATTTGACACAAGGAGATCTTGTGGAATATATAAAATCACAGCCTACAAAATAAACTACTAACATATATACATTGCCCCGAGGCTAACAGCTCTAAAGGGCGGGGCCCTTGGGGCCCTTAAAAACTTCCACATTGACACAGCTTTTGTTACAAACAACTTTAAAAAGACTGAATTGTGGACTGAGTAGAGATTGACGCCCACAAACCTAGATATCACTTTTGGGGCAAAATTAGACCGGGCATTTCCGAGTACACCTGAACGCAACCGAACGCAGCGGCCAATCAGATGCCCGCTTTCATTGAAATTAGATCACGGCCAATGAGAAGTGAGAATACTGCGAAGTGGCATGTCTGTCAAAACGAAACTTAAGCGATGAAAACGCCTCAAATATGGCCAAATTACTAGTTAAATCTTGATTTTTTTTTGAGGAATTTTGATACAGGGGCACGATTTGAGGGCTTACGGGCCCCGGGCCCCGGGCCCCGGGCCCCCGTCTATTTCGCAGTCTGCAGACCAAACTATGTCAAAAGTGGTGGCGTTTACAGCAGTTTGGTGACGCAGTGTCGACCATGTTGCGTGGGCACAAGTAGGAGAGGAGATAGCAGTGATTTGATGCTTGAATTTGTGCTCGTTACATTAGTGTATTTAGACCCGTGTATGATGCGTATTGTAACATTTAAGCCTGTGGTTACACACCTACTTAACACTGAATGAACAGGGGGAAGTTGGGGTCCTCCTCCACCAATTATTTAATAGAACAGACCACATTTCTTAAAGTATTTTTATTACTAGCGTCTTTGTTCATAAGGCGCTGGTACAGCTGGCAGCCCGGTGTAAACGCTCTCTCTTCTTTCTCACACTTATTGTGCTTTATCTCCTATATTTTGTAAATATAGTTAGTATATTTTTTCTATTTTACTGCACGATAGGGACACGCGCTGGAATAGTTTTTGAATTCAACTGTTTTTGACTTTTTTTCGGCTGGATTTGAGCGTTTTTCGTTGTGTTGTTGTGACGTGAGCTAGCTCCGAGCGAGCCCACCAGCCCCCCCCGCGCCCTCCGGCCACGCTAAAGTACGGCGTGTCGTCGGTACACGTTTATGTACACATTTATATGAAAGAGGAACTTCACGAACGATCGGGACACGCACTGGAATCGCTTTAAATCAACTTGTTTTGACTTTATTCGGCTGGATTGAGTGTTTTCGTCGTGTCGTTGCGATGTGTCTTGGCTCTGAGTCCCCCGGCTCCGGCCCCGCCCCCCGGCCGGCGCCGTACCGCGTTTACACAAAGGAGGAACTCATGAAACTGCGGAGAACAGTCGTCTTACCCGGAGATCGTCACGTTATCCCGGCGGACATCCTAAGGAAAACGCAACGAAGCAGACGGGCTGGACGTAAACTCCGAGAGAAGAGAGGGACAAACAGGAAGTCGGTTCCTGCCGTAGTCATGGGTAACGTGAGGTCCCTTCAAAATAAAATGACGGAAATAGCGAGCCTCATGCGGTCCCAGAGGATTTATAGGGACAGCAGCGTCTTGATTTTCACAGAGACCTGGTTAACAGCAGAAATGCCAGACTCTATTGTAGGTTTGGACAATTTTCATCTGCTGCGGGCGGACAGAACGAGAGAATGCTTGAAGAAAAGAGGTGGAGGTCTGGCGGTGTATGTGAACACGAGCTGCTCCAAACCCGAACACTGCACAGTGAAGGAGCAGCTATGTAACAGGGATATTGAACTATTGGCTATTGGCATGAGGCCATATTATCTGCCCCGGGAGTTGTCACATGTGATTTTGATCGCAGTCTATGTGGCCCCGTCTGCCAATGCTGAAAATGCTTGTGAAGCACTGCTCTCCTGCACTTGTAGGCTGCAAACACAGCATCCACAGGCTCTCTTCCTCATCTCTGGTGACTTTAACCACGCTTCTCCCTCTTCTGTTCTACCAACATACACCCAGTATGTTACCTGCCCCACCAGAGAGAATAGAACATTTGACTTGTTTTTTGCCAACACCAAGGAGGCTTATTCTTCTTCCCCCCTCCCTCCCCTGGGCAGCTCGGACCACAACCTTGTACATCTGAGGCCTGTGTATGAACCCATCGTGCGCAGGCAGCCTGTGGTGTCCCGTGAGGTGAGGATGTGGTCTGCTGAGAGCGAGGAGGCTCTGAGGGACTGCTTCAGCACCACTGTCTGGACTGAGCTTTATGACCCACATGGGGAGGACATCAACACCATCACAGAGTGCATCACGGACTACATCAACTTCTGTTTTGAGAACATTGTTCCCTCCCGGACGGTGCGGTGTTTTCCAAACAACAAGACATGGATTAACCGTGAACTGAAGGCTCTGCTGAAGGAGAAGAAGAGAGCCTTCGGGTCAGGGAACAAGGAGGAGCTGAGGACTGTGCAGAAGGAGCTGAGGAGGAAGATCAGGCAGGCTGAGGCCGGCTACAAGAGGAGGATGGAGGAGCAGCTGCAGCAGAAGAACATTCAGGGAGTGTGGAGGAGCCTGAAAACCATCTCAGGCTTCAAAATCCCCCCTGCCCAGACAGAGGGGGATCTACAGTAGGTGAATGATTTAAATGCTCACTTCTTGAGGTTTGATTGGTCACCCGCCCCTCCCCCTGCACAGCTGCATGCTCCCTCTTCCACAGCTGGACAATGCCCTGCATCTGTTCCTCTTCGCTTATCTGCCCCGGACCATCAGCTCCCCACTTCGCCTGGACTCACCCATCCCCCCAGCACACAGTCCCCCTGCCAACCACTGACTGTCACAGCAGCACAGGTGAGGAGTGAGCTGAAGAGGATTAAAGTGAGGAAGGCAGCAGGACCTGATGGCATCAGCCCCAGGCTCCTTAAGTCCTGCGCAGATGAACTGTGTGGAGTTATGGAGCATGTCTTCAACATGAGCCTGAAGCTGAGGGTGGTACCACAGGTCTGGAAGAACTCCTGTCTGGTACCTGTGCCTAAGACACCGCACCCCAAAGACCTCAACAGCTTCAGGCCAGTGGCTCTCACGTCCCACCTGATGAAGACACTGGAGCGGCTGGTCCTGGACCACCTCCGCTCCACCGTGAGCTCAGCCATGGACCCGCTGCAGTTTGCATATCGGTCTGGCATCGGAGTGGAGGACGCCGTCATCTCCCTGCTGCACCGCTCTCTCTCACCTGGAAAAGCCTGGCAGCTCTGTGAGGATTCTGTTCTTAGATCTTTCCAGCGCCTTCAGCACCATCAGCTCCTGAGGGACAAGCTGGAGAGAACCTGGCAGAGTGGATCCTGGACTACCTCACGGACCGACCCCAGTTTGTGAGAGCCCGGAACTGTGTGTCTGACACTCGGACCTGCAGTGTGGGGGCGCCCCAGGGCACTGTCCTCGCGCCCTTTCTCTTCACCCTTTACACTGCAGACTTCAGACATGACACGGACAGCTGTGTCTTGCAGAAGTTCTCTGACGACTCTCTCATCATCGGACTCATCACGGACGATGATGATGCGGAGTACAGAGGACTGGAGCAGGACTTTGTGGACTGGTGTCAGCGGAACCACCTCCTCATCAACGCGGGGAAGACCAAGGAGATGGTGATGGATTTCCGCAGACGCCACCCCACTGCCCCCTCACCAGTGAACATCCAGGGACGGGACATTGAGAGAGTGGACACATACAAGTACCGTGTGTTCATCTGAACCACAAACTGGACTGGACTCATAACACAGACGCATTGTACAGGAAGAGCCAGAGTCGGCTCTACCTCCTGAGGAGACTCAGGTCTTTTGGAGTGACAGGGCCACTCCTGAAGACCTTCTCTGACTCTGTGGTGGCATCAGCCCTCCTGTACGGTGTGGCCTACTGGAGCAGCAGCATCACAGAGAGGGAGAGGAAGAAGCTGGACAAAGTCATCAAGAAGTCCAGCTCCGTCCTGGGCTGCGCTCTGGACTCGGTGCAGGAGGTGGGGGACAGGAGGGTCCTGGCTAGATTCACATCTATGCTGGACCATGAGTCTCACCCCCTGCAGGACACTCTGTCCCCTGCAGGACACTCTGTCCGCTCTGGAGAGCAGCTTCAGTGAGAGACTGATCCACCCTCGCTGTGTGAAGGAAAGGTTCCGTAGGTCTTTCCTTCCTGCTGCTGTCAGACTTTATAACAAAAACTGTTAGTACTGAACACTCGCAATACTGACCTAACCTAATACTGATGTGCAATTCTGTCATATGTGCAATTGCTGTTGGAATTCATGTGCAATTCATGTGCAATTACTGTGAAATTCATATGCAATCTATGTGCTGTCGTGACACATATTCATGTGCAATTACTGTCGGGATCACATGCAATGGTATTTATGTATTTATTTATTTGTCTATGGGAGTTTTTATTTGTTTATAGGAGATCTTCTACTGAAAGTGTTTTTCAGACTTCCTATAAGTGATCTGTTCTTCTGTATCTACCTCTGTATCTACCTGCGTTGCACCAATGAAATTTCCCCATGTGGGACAATAAAGGAATATCTTATCTTATCTTTGGGTGAACTGAAACATAATTTCCTCTGATTAATTAAGTTATGGCTCCAGATAATTGCACTAACTTAAAATATCTATGCTCAGTTCTGAACCTGATCCACTAAAGCAGTTTAAACCTGCACTTTATAGAAAACGTTACATTCCACGCTGTCTTTAAACATTTAGTCCCATTATTACTCACTTTACACACTCACCAGCATTTATAACTTATAGTGGAGATCTCACAGTCTGCAAAAGTCAACTGCATCTCATTTCAAATACAACACATTGTACGTGTTTCTCTGCCCTTGGCTGGGATACTGCTGTGAGTTTAGATAACTTTATTTTCGAGTTCAGAGACCTATACACTCTTTTAATCCGCGTGGAAAGAAGTGGCCCGGGGTTTCGTGAGCAGCTCCGGGATAGAGGAAATTGAGGAAAGTGTGGAGCAGCGAGGTAATACGAGGCAGGTCAGACATCAGACACTGACCGCTGCTGGAATTGGGATGAAGTGAGTCAGCAGCTTTAACCGTGCAAAAAAGAGACACGAATGAACTGCACAGCGCTGTTGTGTTCTGTGTCGGCTGCACGTTATCGGGTCGTGTGGGACTACAGCTGGGCACAAGACGCAAACGTTACGAGCTTTCACAAAGAGAGAGGGCAAGTTTAAGATTAAGTCTGTGTCACCAGCAAACATGCTCTGAACGTACTTTACATGGACTCACGTCAGCCGCACCATCGGGCATGTGCACAGGCTTTTACTATTTCCTTAACCTTAACCTTAACCCTAACCCTAACCCTAACCCTAACCCTAACCCTAACCCTAACCCTAACCTTAACCTTAACCTTAACCTTAACCTTAACCTTAACCTTAACCTTAACCTTAACCTTAACCCTAACCCTAACCCTAACCCTAACCCTAACCCTAACCCTAACCCTAACCCTAACCTGGCTGATCCATCCCAGCTTCACTTCTCTGGCTGAAAAAGCTATTTTAAAGCTGAAAATGAACGCATGTAAATATTATCGACGTGTCAAAGGGTTTGTGAGAGCGAGGGACGCGTTGGATGCATTTAAAAAACATACTTCAGCTTCCCCAGCTTTAAGAAGTACTTTTACTTGAGCAGTTGAGCGCTTACTCAACCCCTGATTATTACTGAGATGACTTTGAACGCTCATTTTATTGCTTTGGGTGCGTTCCAGCAATAGCCCTGCTTAGATTGTCCATTACACTCATTGACCCATCAGAACTCATATCAGTCAAATGCACGTTCCACTCCACTATTCATCCTCAACTCAGCGCTGTTCTGCACTCAGTCCCACCGCCGGCTCAGCCTTCAAATCATTTGTTACCAGTTGCAGGTTATGACGAATAAATGCAGACATGTCCATAATATCATTTATGATTTAATTATACGACAATGACTGAGTAATTGTGCCGGCGGTCAGGGCAACAGTCGCTGTCTGTTTGAATTAGTGACTCTTCCACGTCATGTTCGCTGCTGAATCACTCCCAAATATGCTGTTTAAGATATATTAAATGTTGAAACTAGACATAGCAAATTGACTAGTCATTTCACACTCTAAAGTTAGTCTAAAGGTGTACTATTTGTCATTTTCAACTTCCTGTTATATGCAACACTTTGAGGACTATTTTCCATTTTAACAACATCATATTTTTGTTTCAAATTGTTAAATAATATGGCAACGGTCCTAATTTCCCCTCATTCTGAAACCCATGGATCTAACTTTTCTGAAGGCTGAAACAGGATTAACTACCTACTTGTCTCCATGGAGATGCCTCGAATACACACTGTATATATTTATAGCCTAATTATATTCACTTCAATCACAAATCAGTCAAATCAGACAGCAAAATGAATCCTCGACTACTGCACCTCCCTCCTCACTGGCATCTCCTCCCATTCCCTCCATAGACTCCAAATGGTCCAAAACTCCGCTGCCCGCCTCCTCACCCACACCCTCCTCACCCACACCCTCCTCCTCACCCACACCCTCCTCCTCACCCACACCCTCCTCCTCACCCACACCCTCCTCCTCACCCACACCCTCCTCCTCACCCACACCCTCCTCCTCACCCACACCCTCCTCCTCACCCACACCCTCCTCCTCACCCACACCCGGTCCCGTGATCACATCACTCCCGTTCTCCGCTCTCTCCACTGGCTCCCCATCAAGCAGCGCATAAACTTTAAAATACTCCTCCTCACCTTCAAAGCTCTTCACCACCTTGCCCCCCCCTACCTGTCTGACCTCCTCACCCCCACCGCCCCTCCCGAGCTCTCCGCTCCTCCTCCTCTCTCACCCTGACTGCACCAACATCCCGACTCAAAACTTTTGGCGACAGAGCATTCTCCCGAACAGCACCCCGACTCTGGAACTCCCTCCCCCAACCTGTCCGCCACTCTCCCTCACTCACAACATTCAAATCCGCCTAAAAACATACTTCTTCACCCAAGCCTATGACCTGCCCCTCCCCTAGCCTCCTCTACCCCATTGCCTACTCTTCTACCCCCTGTTACATCCCCATCTTTTTCTCTCTACTTCTTCTGTCTTGTTCATTTTATCTGTATATTAATGTGTACTGTACGTGTTGTCCCCCCCTGTCTGTAAATACCCCCCCCTTTTTTTATTATGTTCAGCGTCTTTGGGTCACTGAAAAGGGCTATATAAATAAAAGTTATTATTATTATTATTATTTAATCCCTGAACACACAGAAGTCATAAATCCATAAAAGTAATACAAAATGTGCAAAATATTATCAACCAAATATTCTAATGAACTCAAAATGTTATTCTAATTGCTCGGCGAATTTCCATTTTTATGCTTTAGTCTTTTCTGAATGACAAATCCGATGCCTTGAAAACACCAAAACAGCTTAGAAAAAAATATCTGTGCCAAATATATCTTTAAAATGTTCAATATCAAACCGATGGCGATGGGAAAACCCTCTATATCACTGATACTGTCATTGGAGCCGATACTTCACACATCTCTTCTCTCTCCGTCCCTCTGTGACGCTGGGGGCCCGATAGTCCACATATCTGTCCTCATTCTGTCTCATAGACCGCTCCCCTCCTCCTCCGTCTCCTTTCCCCTCCTGACAACACCTCCTCCTCTGATACTCAGCTCCACACAGGAGGCGTTTTCCCACTGGTTCACTTTGGAGTTGATAATAACGGTACGAAAGTGTCTCCACTGTTAAAGGGCCCGTATCATGCAAAATCGACTTTTCAGAGCATTTAACCTTCTTATAGTGCTATAGGTGCCTCATATATTGGTTCTTGCAGGCTTTAGCTTGAAAATAGTCTCTATCCTTCCCCTCGGATGAGCAGACAAACGCTTCCTTGTTCCGGCCCCTCCTCCAGGAAGCACTCTGTACCTGTAACACGCCCCTTTATCCCCCGGTCTAGCTTCCAACACTTTTAGGTAGGAGGAGCCACACACGTCTGCAAGATGATTGACCAAGAGAAAACACAGACACAACAAGAGGTAGATACAAACAGAAAATAATCATTTGATCTTGTGATATGATCTCGTATTTCCAAGGATGCTAACTTTATGCCTAGCACGTATGCCTAGCAAAACAAAGCTAGCGCACGTGAGCAACTGCAGTTTCCTGTTTATCGATGCGCAGCACTCGCATCAAGACTTAAAATATAATATCTCCAATGCATAATTCATAGAACATTATCCAAACTTGATGCAGTACATATAGAGAGGTGAATTGTTGAGATTGGTTTTATATTTAAAACGTATAATTTAGGTACAATTTAAATTTGATTCATTGAGAAAACATTTGTTATGTTTCAGCTGACCCGCTACCGAAGCACCACCGGTCTGGGGGTGAGGGCCAGTCAAAATGTGGCTACGGTCAACTTTAGAAATGATCCAAAGTCCAAAAGTCCAAACGTATTTGCATATGCGCTGCTTGGGAACAGTGGAAGGATTTTGGATGCGGTGGCTGGATCACAGATGGCTGGGGAGAGGGAGGGCTTAAAAAAGCTTATCGCAGACCGAGTGGTGCTGTAAAAATGTTTGGAGCTGACCCAGGATCCGGTTGTGTTTACCGTTTCGGGAATCAGGGAAATCCCAGTTTAAAACGGAATAACAGCTAATTATTATCGTCTGTGAAATGTGGCGAGTGCATGAGGATGAGGTTAAGGCAAAGCATATGGGCTATGGTAGTCTCCATGGATACTGTATGTAAATAATAGAAATGGATGAAACATTTTAATTTCTATATTTGTTTAGCAGACAATTAACCCCATTGGCCGTCGAGTATCGGGAATTAAGTATTTGGCGATGGGAGAAAAGCACATGACAAACTTTATTTTTATTATGTTGATCCAAAGAAAATCATTTAGATAATACAACGATCTATTTTAAAGGTGGTATGGACAATTTTTTTCAGCCAATTTTTTATCATATTTCCTCGTGGCGTGGATAAATCATTTGTCCTGCCACGTATCAATCATAAAACGCACCTATCGCTCACCTGCAGCCGTGTCAGGCTCGTCCCCACGTTTCCGCGTGCCTAAGCGCATGGATCTATCATAATATAGTTCCCTCAGTGTACGGGGCAAAATGAAGACGGAGAAAGACTGTTCGAGCTGACGCAGAAGTGGACAGAAATCTACGGGAGACGAGAGATGCGATGCGCTCCGTTGCGCTAATAAACAAACGCACGTGTGTGTTGTATCAGTCCGCACGGGGGAGTGGCATGTGCACGGGGGAGTGGCATGTGCACGGGGGAGTGGCATGAGCATGGGGGAGTGGCATGTGCACGGGGGAGTGGCATGTGCACGGGGGAGTGGCATGAGCACGGGGGAGTGGCATGAGCACGGGGGAGTGGCCTGTGCACGGGGGAGTGGCATGTGCACGGGGGAGTGGCATGAGCATGGGGGAGTGGCATGTGCACGGGGGAGTGGCATGTGCACGGGGGAGTGGCATGAGCACGGGGGAGTGGCATGAGCACGGGGGAGTGGCATGAGCACGGGGGAGTGGCATGTGCACGGGGGAGTGGCATGAGCACTTCCACCTGCGTTCTCAAATCGCCGAAAAATCGCCCATACCGCCTTTAAATACATGTTCATTTAGGTGTGGTCCATGGTAGAAAAAGGTTTTTGCTGTGTGGACAATGCATTTACAAGTTTTTAGTTATTACGACAAGGTTTTGAAAAGTTTTATTTATTTGTCAAAGTAATTTTCAATCTGAAGGTACTGCTATGAGAATACAGGATTGATACTGTCCTGAGCAGAGAGAATGTGTAGTCCTGCCCTAAAAGAGCTGTTTTACCCTGAAACCTGGGCAGGCAGAGACCTATAACTAGTCCAGAGCTGCTATAACATAGTTAAATCGGAAAAGATAATAACCACACATTAATACGTCTTTATAAAGCATGAACAAATGCTTATTTCATTATGAAATAGTTTATTGAGAAGGATTCAGGTTGGATTGCTTAGTTAAGGGGTTAGGAGTTAGGAGTTAGGGTTGATGTATGAAGTCCCAGTGGTTCTTAATTGTTCTTGATGAACAATTTATTCATTATGAATATGAAAGTCTTTGTTTGTTCTTTATTAAGGCTTTTCAATGTGTATAAAGTGCTGCCAAAGATATTTAGGTTCAACGTGGAAAGACAAATCCCGTGGTCATGGAAAAGATGTCAGTGTGTTTGAGAAGGGTCAGATCATTGGCATCGAGCAGAGAAAACATCTAAAGAGAAGAAGAAACTAATGTACTTCAGATGTGAGACCAAGGAGAGTGTTTGGGACGAGCTGGAGGAGGCTTTGTGCAGTGGTCACTCTCTTTGTGCAGTGGTCACTCTCTTTGTGCAGTGGTCACTCTCTTTATGCAGTGGTCACTCTCTTTGTGCAGTGGTCACTCTCTTTGTGCTGTGGTCACTCTCTTTGTGCAGTGGTCACTCTCTTTATGCAGTGGTCACTCTCTTTGTGCAGTGGTCACTCTCTTTATGCAGTGGTCACTCTCTTTATGCAGCGGTCACTCTCTTTGTGCAGTGGTCACTCTCTTTATGCAGTGGTCACTCTCTTTGTGCAGTGGTCACTCTCTTTATGCAGTGGTCACTCTCTTTGTGCAGTGGTCACTCTCTTTATGCAGTGGTCACTCTCTTTGTGCAGTGGTCACTCTCTTTATGCAGTGGTCACTCTCTTTATGCAGCGGTCACTCTCTTTGTGCAGTGGTCACTCTCTTTATGCAGTGGTCACTCTCTTTATGCAGTGGTCACTCTCTTTATTCAGCGGTCACTCTCTTTGTGCAGTGGTCACTCTCTTTATGCAGTGGTCACTCTCTTTGTGCAGTGGTCACTCTCTTTGTGCAGCGGTCACTCTCTTTGTACAGTGGTCACTCTCTTTGTACAGTGGTCACTCTCTTTGTGCAGCGGTCACTCTCTTTGTACAGTGGTCACTCTCTTTGTACAGTGGTCACTCTCTTTGTGCAGTGGTCACTCTCTTTGTGCTGTGGTCACTCTCTTTGTGCAGCGGTCACTCTCTTTGTACAGTGGTCACTCTCTTTGTGCAGCGGTCACTCTCTTTGTACAGTGGTCACTCTCTTTGTACAGTGGTCACTCTCTTTGTGTCTGTGGCAACATTATTTTTGGACAGGAAGTGTATTTGTGTGACATTTGGAACCATGGTATTGTTAGCACTTCAGCTTCACAGTGAGAAGGTTCTGGGTTAAATTCCAGAACCTTCAGTTTGCATGTTCTACCCTTGTTTTTCTGAGTTTCCTCATCCAAAAACTAAATACATGACTTGATAAACTCTTTCTCAAATTGCACTGCTATGTCTCTGTCCCATATTTACTGGTATGTCCCTAAAGTTTTAATTCATAATTTTTTATCATACTTTTGAAAAGAAACCCGGAATTCGGAATGCCTATCTTAAAAAATAACCACAGGAAATAAGTCTCGGAAAAATAATCATATGTTTACACTGCAGAATTCAAAGTATGTTTAAATAAATCAGCTGCACTCTGCGAACTACAAACAAGGCAGCGGCGTCTGTCCAGAATGTCTCAGCATGAGCTCACCCACATCACACGCTACCTTATCCGTGACACGCCCGATATCAGATCAGAAGTGTCCTGCAGTGGAGCCTCGGTGAGGGCAGAGCATGAGCCCATTACTGAGGGAAAAGCAAGTTTAAAATTACCCCCAAAAAATCATTATTATTATAGAATTGTATAGGGCGTGTTTGTTTTTCCAGTATATTTAGCACTTTGGCATTCTGGACAGACACGGCAGAGTTTGTTTGGGTGGACACACAGTTCACTGCAGAAAAATAACCTTGTTAAAATGACTTGGATTCCAAAAGATATTATATTAAAGGACTATTATAGGATTATGCAAATGTTTTGAACCATGTAACATTGTTCCCTCATCAAAGACATACCTGGAGTTGAACAGCTCCATTCACACTTTTGATGAATCCTCTTTAAGTCCTAAAAAAAATCGTTCTTTGGGGATCAATTATTTTTGTAGTTCAGAGAAGACTTTCCCTTCATGCAGGTGTTCCCTTCATGCAGGTGTTCCCTTCATGTAGGTGTTCCCTTCATGCAGGTGTTCCCTTCATGTAGGTGTTCCCTTCATGCAGGTGTTCCCTTCATGCAGGTGTTCCCTTCATGTAGGTGTTCCCTTCATGCAGGTGTTCCCTTCATGCGGGTGTTCCCTTCATGCAGGTGTTCCCTTCATGCGGGTGTTCCCTTCATGCAGGTGTTCCCTTCATGCGGGTGTTCCCTTCATGCGGGTGTTCCCTTCATGCAGGTGTTCCCTTCATGCGGGTGTTCCCTTCATGCGGGTGTTCCCTTCATGCAGGTGTTCCCTTCATGCAGGTGTTCCCTTCATGTAGGTGTTCCCTTCATGCAGGTGTTCCCTTCATGCGGGTGTTCCCTTCATGCAGGTGTTCCCTTCATGCGGGTGTTCCCTTCATGCAGGTGTTCCCTTCATGCAGGTGTTCCCTTCATGCGGGTGTTCCCTTCATGCGGGTGTTCCCTTCATGCGGGTGTTCCCTTCATGCGGGTGTTCCCTTCATGCAGGTGTTCCCTCGTCAGGAGGAATCATCTACTGGCAGAGGGAATTACCATGAGGAAATAAACAAAACCTAGCCTGCTCCATGACATGCTAATCTAAGCATGCAACTGCAATGAAAGCAAAAATGCAGAGAACGAGTCTGTGATGATTTATGGATTTAAAAACATGCATGAGGCCTCCATATTTCGAACTATCCTGTCAACACAATAAGCAACATGTAAAAGATAAATGCATGAGCCAACTAGATTTAACATATTCAAATGTATCATGTATTTTCTGTAATTTGCATTTGCATAAAGTATATATTTGAGACTCATGTTAGCTTATTATTAATATTCATTCCTTTCAATATAAATATTTGAGTATATTTTACCCACAATGGGAGGTTTCACACTGAGACTTTGACCAAAAGCTATTAATAAATAACATCTGAATATTATTAGCAATATTAATGGCAGTGGCAAAAGCAGCAACTACATTTTCTTTAGTCAGTTCATTAATTTATGCATTTTATGTGTGAATTTTTCGCCAAATCCCAAATATGTTCCTTTGTAAAGCGATCCGAGCGTCATCTGTTCCCAAATATTTTAAGTGGGATGTGATTTTGGAACATTATTCACTGCAGGAAACGGATGCTCATTTGTTTGGCTGAGATTAAACAGAACATTGGATTTGTGTATTTTAAGATGGGAAGGTTGTACTTCTTCCAGTAAATTAGAATTCATGCATGTCTTAAATTTGATAAATATTACAAGGAGTTTCTTTGCAGAGGTGGGCTACAATTAGAAGGGGGAAAGTATATTAAAAAAACGGAATTATATTGGTGTTTTGAACATTTAAATTTAGAATATAGATTAGATTGTAGAAATCTAAGAGTAAAACAAACTTGCTGCAGGATAATCTCTCAAAAAAGTGTAAATGATTATTGCAGGCAAATTTAGTAAATTTCTAATCTTTCACAGTGAATATGAACACACTGTGAACTCATAAAGCATTCTTGTTTCTAGTGAAATGTATGATTTCAAGAGCTGCAGTAAACTAAAACATGACTTGGTCCAATAAACTTGCCCTGTGCATCGATTTAGTCGACTTAAAGAGGGCGGGGCATGCAAATGATTAGGATATCGCACAAAAATGACATTGCACATACTATATAGAGAAGAACTAGTGAATGTTCATTTGTAAAAAGGCAGATTAAAAGTGTGATTCACTCCCAAAACTCCAGCTCACTCCCTCCTTCTCCTTTCTGCTGTTGTTCAAAAAAATCCTTATAATCCTGATGCAAAAATAAGTCGGCGAATAAAACTTTGCTTGACTCAGACACAAACGGACTGAAAGCCTACAGCCTTAATGATATTGCCAGCTTCCCCAATTCTGTTCACCAGTTGGCTAGTGAATAAAATAACTCCAAAATTGGACACACACCATAAAGTTAAGAAAGGACAAGACACTTTCTGCAGCAAAATCTGACCTGCACGATTCCTAATGCTTCTGTTTCTTCTGCTCCAGCTTCTGTGCAGACTCGTCCCTCCCGATGACGTTCCAGGCCTGCGTCATGTCCAAAGACTGCGAGGTGACGGAGTGGTCGGAGTGGTCGGCCTGTTCGCGGGAGTGCTACGACCCCAACGGACCCAAAGGAGAACGCACCCGCAGCCGAAAGGTCACCCAGTTCCCTGTGGGCCATGGAGCGGACTGCCCCGAGGTGGAGGAGAGGGAGGACTGCGCCCCCCAAGGAGACAAAGTGCCTCCGTGTATTGTGTAAGTTACGACTGAGTATCCACAGTATGCTGCTTTGGTTTCATAACTTAGATTTACGGTTTTGTTCATGGATGAGGAGGAACTGGTTGGTTCTCGTTTGGCGCATCAGCTGCTTCTCCTGAGGTCATTTTACGTCACATTTACAACTCCACTGACCACACGTTTGGTTTAGTGCTGGAAATTGATGTCCAAAGTACTTTTGTTGGCCTTCTGGCTTTGAATCGTCTTTTACCATTAAGAAGCCATGTCTACTCTTCTACAAACACGACTTAATCAAATAGAAACTCACTGCTGTCAACTGGGCAAACGTTTTGTTAAAGAATGAACACGTTTTGCCATCTGTTGAAAGGAGGAAGTAACCGCACTGAAACTGTAACCTGAGTCATATTTAGCAGACTCTTATGGCTCATCCAACTCCTATTAGCATACTCTGTTTAGCCTGTTGTTTTTCTGTTTTTTGTTTGATGTTTTTGTTGAGGTCTGATGATGGCGTTGTAAACAGGTGAACGATTGCACTTTAGGCCTACATTTCTGTTCAGAGATGACTCGTCTTTCCTGATAATTCATGTCAATCCATCTCTGAACAGAAATGTAGGCCTAAAGTGCAATCGTTCACCTGTTTACAACGCCGTCATCAGACCTAAACCAAAGCAAAGAAAACAATCAAGCGAATCTGAGTCCGCTAATAGGAGTTAGATGACACATTAGTATGATTATGCAAAATAGATAGGGTACATAGTATAATAGGGTCGATCAATAGACTTCACTAATAACAGATACAATAAAAAAAAGTAAATACATAAATAATTAATTCATTGTGTTTTTAATCCAAACATCAAACCAGGTTCGCCAATAAGAGTGACTAATGTCTCATCCCGCTAGGTTCAGACTCAACTAAAAGACAATGGATTCCGCATTAGTCACTGTTACGTGTCCTCTGCCCATTTGCGTCACATAAATCATATTCCATAACGATAATAACAATAATACTGGCTGGCTGAAGGGTTCTCAACATGCGGCGTGTTTTTACGAGGTTTATTTATGGGGACGTTGGTTTCATGAGTCCATAAAGCTGCTGTACAGAGGAAGTGGTCTGCAGGATGATTGTGCAGAGCAGTCAGAATGTGCAGCAGTAAATCAGAGGCAGTGATTTTAATGCCGGGTTTAGCTCGGGTTACGTCGATATTCTCTTTAAAACGCTCTGTCGGCAGAACGTTCAAACTTACAGAATGGCAGCGGGTGAAATAGACAGATAAAAACACACATTGTTGTTCGAATGCTGTGATATTCTGAAGTTGATCCACTTTCACCAATCAAATCACAGCATGGTCAGCTTCACATTTGCACTTTCGCCTCTCGCCACATATAGATCTGTAAAAGCGATATATGTGCATCCTAGACATGATTTAGTTGCATCAAAAAGGCAAGATGGAAACATAAATTGAAATGTCTGATTTGGGTTGCAAAAATGTACTTGTGCTTTGGTAAGAAAGAGTAAAATAGGCCATTTCAGATCAACAAGGTTATAAATATATTGTTTGTTGTTTGCAGTAATGTACTTGAGAGGTACACACTGTAACTTTTGACAATTTCAGTTTTTTATAGCCAAAAAAGCCTGCAGTCTGACTTTTAAATCGGTCTGGTTGTGCCATCTGCTTGTTTCCACGGAGATAGATAAGTCTAATATCCTTCTGAAGCCGTATGGGCCTGGGATGAATGAAAGTCAGCAATAACTCATGATGCACTTTCATTTTCACGCTCCAACAACTGGACTGTCCATGTAGAGACATTCATCATTACAATTACACTTCATCGCTAAAGATCGTGTCAATTCGAACCGTTTCTCACTTTATTTCCACTGACCGGTCGCTCTCTGTCCAAGTTCAGACCTAATCACAGATCCTAATTGAGTCGCAGTCCATCTAAAAAAGCCTGTAAATCAGCGCCGCATGAAGAGAAGCCCTAAAAGAGTGTCCCCATCTGGACAGCTGAAAGGTCCCAATCCCAGGGGCCCCATTGTCCCGCCGCGGCCCCCGGGTGGAGTGCCCTGCCTCATAAATAACCAGGCTTTTATTGGCCGCTGAGTGAATCCCATTACGAGTGCGGATACAAGGACGACCTGAAGCAAACTCTGGTGTACAGTGGACGTGTAGAGTATGCGCAGCGCTGAGCATGTCCAGAGGCTTTTACACAGTGGACGGGTAGAGTATGCGCAGCGCTGAGCATGTTCAGAGGGTTTTACACAGTGGACGTGTAGAGTATGCGCAGCGCTGAGCATGTCCAGAGGCTTTTACACAGTGGACGGGTAGAGTATGCGCAGCGCTGAGCATGTTCAGAGGGTTTTACACAGTGGACGTGTAGAGTATGCGCAGCGCTGAGCATGTCCAGAGGGTTTTACACAGTGGACGTGTAGAGTATGCGCAGCGCTGAGCATGTTCAGAGGGTTTTACACAGTGGAGGTGTAGAGTATGCGCAGCGCTGAGCATGTTCAGAGGGTTTTACACAGTGGAGGTGTAGAGTATGCGCAGCGCTGAGCATGTTCAGAGGGTTTTACACAGTGGACGTGTAGAGTATGCGCAGCGCTGAGCATGTCCAGAGGCTTTTACACAGTGGACGGGTAGAGTATGCGCAGCGCTGAGCATGTTCAGAGGGTTTTACACAGTGGACGTGTAGAGTATGCGCAGCGCTGAGCATGTCCAGAGGGTTTTACACAGTGGACGTGTAGAGTATGCGCAGCGCTGAGCATGTTCAGAGGGTTTTACACAGTGGAGGTGTAGAGTATGCGCAGCGCTGAGCATGTTCAGAGGGTTTTACACAGTGGAGGTGTAGAGTATGCGCAGCGCTGAGCATGTTCAGAGGGTTTTACACAGTGGACGTGTAGAGTATGCGCAGCGCTGAGCATGTCCAGAGGCTTTTACACAGTGGACGTGTAGAGTATGCGCAGCGCTGAGCATGTTCAGAGGGTTTTACACAGTGGACGTGTAGAGTATGCGCAGCGCTGAGCATGTCCAGAGGGTTTTACACAGTGGACGTGTAGAGTATGCGCAGCGCTGAGCATGTTCAGAGGGTTTTACACAGTGGAGGTGTAGAGTATGCGCAGCGCTGAGCATGTTCAGAGGGTTTTACACAGTGGAGGTGTAGAGTATGCGCAGCGCTGAGCATGTTCAGAGGGTTTTACACAGTGGACGTGTAGAGTATGCGCAGCGCTGAGCATGTCCAGAGGCTTTTACACAGTGGACGTGTAGAGTATGCGCAGCGCTGAGCATGTTCAGAGGGTTTTACACAGTGGACGTGTAGAGTATGCGCAGCGCTGAGCATGTCCAGAGGGTTTTACACAGTGGACGTGTAGAGTATGCGCAGCGCTGAGCATGTTCAGAGGGTTTTACACAGTGGAGGTGTAGAGTATGCGCAGCGCTGAGCATGTTCAGAGGGTTTTACACAGTGGACGTGTAGAGTATGCGCAGCGCTGAGCATGTTCAGAGGGTTTTACACAGTGGACGTGTAGAGTATGCGCAGCGCTGAGCATGTTCAGAGGGTTTTACACAGTGGACGTGTAGAGTATGCGCAGCGCTGAGCATGTTCAGAGGGTTTTACACAGTGGACGTGTAGAGTATGCGCAGCGCTGAGCATGTTCAGAGGGTTTTACACAGTGGACGTGTAGAGTATGCGCAGCGCTGAGCATGTTCAGAGGGTTTTACACAGTGGACGTGTAGAGTATGCGCAGCGCTGAGCATGTTCAGAGGGTTTTACACAGTGGAGGTGTAGAGTATGCGCAGTGCTGAGCATGTTCAGAGGGTTTTACACAGTGGACGTGTAGAGTATGCGCAGCGCTGAGCATGTTCAGAGGGTTTTACATGTCCTGGAGCTTTATAGCACAGGAAGAAAGTGTCTCCATGGAGATAGTGTCTGGTCCTAACGGACGGGGACTCACAGGGTCTTTCACGATTCCATACACGCCTAAGTCCAATATCCTTATAATGCAAATAAGCAGCACACAACATTGTCCTTTGTGACCTAAAATACATTTAGTTCAGAGGAGCCACAACATCACAACAAAGTTTATACAATAAATCGAATGAAACAAAACACATGGTCCATATGGTTTTAAAAATATTGGTGTTTGGCATGTTTTTATTACGATTATTGTGAGAAAAAACATCATAAATTAACAAGTATTCACAATTTTTGACACCAAACAACTGTCAAATTGATCATTTACCTTAATTCACATTGTCAAATACTTCACTATTCCTCTAGTTTGTGACTAGCTTTGTGAAATCATAATAATATAATCATAATTTTATCATTTCTGAAAGATAAACAGACGAATAAACCATTACTTTATAATTACTTTAACTTTGTGGAAGTGTGGATTAAATAGAAATGACTAAAGATTTCTTCTAAATTTATCCCAATTATTATTTTTGTCCATCACTGTTGTCTCGTTGATGACTTAAATTATCTTGGGGACAATTTACCAAAAATAATTAAAAGAGACATTTATTACCAGATTTATGAGTTCAGTCGTTAAACATATTTGACATAAATTGATAACTGCTTGTGGATATTCGATCAAGTGTCCAATTCCCTTAATGAAATGGACTTTAATCAACTTAATATATTATTTTCAGAGTCTTAAAGTATAGTATAAGTGTCAAATTCCCTCATAAATGACATTCTAAAAGTGAACACGTGTTGACCTTTGGCGTGACCTCTGCCGGCTCGTTGCCATAGCGTCACAGGATCAATACAAACAGCATTTATCCAGACCAGCCCCAGTCAGTCTGTTCAGCTGCAATTCAACTAAACACATCGACACGTTTTCTTCCACGGCTTCTGCGATCCAATGTGGTATTGATTATGTTTAATGTATGCATCGTGTGAGCTGGTGAATGGAGAGTTGGAAATATATATGCTTCAATTAAAACATTTGCAATTGGATTTGATGTTAGAAAGACACTGAATTCTAACTTCTAATTCTGTCTGTGCGGAAACAAGGACACAAGACTGGAGAGTAGTGGTACAAGTAGTGGAAGTGGTGATAGTAGTAGTGGTAGTAGTGGTAGTAAGGATGGTGGTAGTAGTGGTAGTAAAGATGGTGGTAGTAGTGGTAGTAGTGTTGGTAGTAGTGGTAGTAGTAGTAGTAGTAGTGGTAGTAAAGATGGTGGTAGTAGTGGTAGTAGTGTTGGTAGTAGTGGTAGTAGTAGTAGTAGTAGTGGTAGTAAAGATGGTGGTAGTAGTGGTAGTAGTGTTGGTAGTAGTGGTAGTAGTAGTAGTAGTAGTGGTAGTAAAGATGGTGGTAGGAGTCAGAATTACATGCAGCCAACCAGCAGCTGAAATTGAGTTTTACAAAAACAAAGGTAAAGAAATGAAAACTAAATATTACAGTAAGAATAAAATACTATAAACAGATGAAAATGAGCTTGCCAGACCCCAACAGACCGCAGAAGACCACAGCAGACCACAGAAGACCACAGCAGACCACAGAAGACCACAGCAGACCAGAGCAGACCCCAGCAGACCACAGCAGACCACAGAAGACCACAGCAGACCACAGAAGACCACAGCAGACCACAGCAGACCCCAGCAGATCACAGCAGACCCCAACAGACCGCAAAAGACCCCAGCAGACCCCAGAAGACCACAGCAGACCAGAGCAGACCCCAGCAGACCACAGCAGACCCCAGCAGACCACAGCAGACCCCAGCAGACCACAGCAGACCCCAGCAGACCAGAGCAGACCCCAGCAGACCACAGCAGTCCCCAGCAGACCAGAGCAGACCACAGCAGACCCCAGCAGACCACAGCAGACCCCAGCAGACCCCAGCAGACCCCAGCAGACCAGAGCAGACCCCAGCAGACCACAGCAGACCACAGCAGACCCCAGCAGACCACAGCAGACCCCAGCAGACCACAGCAGACCCCAGCAGACCCCAGCAGACCCCAGCAGACCAGAGCAGACCCCAGCAGACCACAGCAGACCCCAGCAGACCAGAGCAGACCACAGCAGACCTCAGCAGACCACAGCAGACCACAGCAGACCCCAGTAGACCACAGCAGACCACAGTAGACCACAGCAGACCACAGTAGACCACAGCAGACCACAGTAGACCACAGCAGACCACAGCAGACCACAGCAGACCACAGCAGACCTCAGCAGACCACAGCAGACCACAGCAGACCCCAGCAGACCACAGCAGACCAGAGCAGACCACAGCAGACCACAGCAGACCACAGCAGACCACAGCAGACCACAGTAGACCACAGCAGACCACAGTAGACCACAGCAGACCACAGTAGACCACAGCAGACCACAGTAGACCACAGCAGACCACAGCAGACCACAGCAGACCACAGCAGACCACAGTAGACCACAGCAGACCACAGTAGACATGATGGCACTGACCACCATAGACTTGTAGAACATCCTGAGCTTTGTCCTGCAGAAGTCCAAAGACTTCAGAAAGTCGACATGACCCAAGTTCAAGTTTACATTTATTCTCTTTTCTGTTTAATTGATAACAGGCAGTTTTTTTTTTATTTTCTTTAACTCTCTTTCCTCTCCTTGGCTTCATGTCTGTTACGAAAAAGAAATGTCCCTGAATAGAAGTAGTATTATAATAGTAGTACTCTAATCTTTGACTTTTGTGCACAGTTACAGCTGGAAGACCACAGAATGGACTGAGTGCCGCGTGGACGTGCTTCTCAGCCAACAGGACCGTCGCCGTGGCAACCAGACGGGCTTGTGCGGGGGCGGAGTCCAGAGCCGAGAGGCGTACTGTGTGCAGTCCAGCGCTGAGACGACCCCCAACCTGGGCTCACTACGGAGCAAAGAAGGTACCGGCCTCACGTCCTTAATGTCCCCTCACATTCATTATGATTCTCCAGCTCACATAACCAGCCATTAGCTTTAAATATTCATGTGCGTTCCAGAGGCCAGAGCGTAAGTGTCAATAATTGATGTGGTTATCTGTGGCTTTGACGTATGATTGGTACTGGAGCCATGTCCCTTTTGATGACACTCAGAATCAATGCTTCAGTGGATCCACGTTTATGGAAGCTGCTCAGAACAATCATCTGGGTTTTGAAATATCAGCTGAAACATCTCGATACTTGCAGGTCTTGCATTACAGTAGAGAGTTGAGAGACACGTGACACAGATCAGCAGCAGTTGTAGGGTACAAAAAAATCAGTATTCACACTACGGTGCATCAATTTGTATAATAGCCATACTGCCAATTTAGTCAACATGGAATACCAACACAAAGAAATAATTACAATTCCATTCCACATAACGGTTCCCTTGTGACCATAACTACTGTATCAATACACACATATTTCCTTTGGAGCAGGATATTCGTATTTAGCCGACATGTTTTTTCCAGCCTGCTAAACTGAACACGGGAGTCTTGCTGAGACGTGTTTATGAGCCTCAGAAATCATCTGCCAGAGCTCGCATTTGTAACACACTTGTCATTCGCATCATCTGTTCCCAGTCTGCGCGCCGTCAATTATCACCCCCATATGCACTCATACTAAATCTGCCAGTATGCTAATGCGCTAGGCTAATGCGCAAGGCTAATGCGCTAGGCTAAAGGGGATGAACTACCAGCTTTTGGCCAAAAATCACTGCATTAGCTGAAGAGGTCCTGGGTAAAGCCTCGTTTGCACAGCCGTCCTGGTTATCCCACGCTCATGAGAGAGAGAGAGAGAGAGAGAGAGGGAGAGAGAGGGGGGGAGAGAGAGAGAGAGAGAGAGGGGGAGAGAGAGAGGGAGAGAGAGAGAGAGAGAGAGAGGGGGGGAGAGAGAGAGAGAGAGAGGGGGAGAGAGAGAGGGAGAGAGAGAGAGAGAGAGGGGGGAGAGAGAGA